>NC_134580.1:85029440-85329440 GCF_037038515.1 Microtus pennsylvanicus | reverse complement strand
GTAAAAAAAAAAAACCAACAAAAAAAAAAAAAAAACCAAACAAAGGCTAGAGATGAGAAGTCAGAAGACAACTTGGCACCTTCTTATCCAAAGTGAGGTCCAAGGACCAGAAGTATCGGCTTGAGAGCTTTCTAGAAATAGAGTGTTACGTTGGCAAACTTCTTCCAAATATTTATGTTTCTACCCAGGGCCACTGATTTGTGCTTCTGCCCCCATGCTTTTTGTCATGTCCCTAAGTGCTTCAGACAGTACCCTCAAATTACGAGCCCTCCATTTGGCCCACACCAGGTGACTCACATTGGCTTGTAGCTCCCGCTTCGGGGGCTCAGAAGTCCTCTTCGGGCTCCCATGGATACCTATAAGCACCTGCTCATACACAGCAATAAAAATAAATCTTTAAAAAAATATCTTTGAGGAATTCAAAAAGCTGCTTAGAAAAGAGACCCGCTGCTATCCAGCAGGACAGTCTGAGGAAGAAGACTTGAGAGGGTAAGGCTGATAACACCGGAAGAGACTATGAAAGGGTAAAGGCAGAGTCCTTCCAAAGAGAACTCCCCAGGAATCGCCATCAGCTGGGAATTTGAATATTCCCACAGGTCAGGGTGCACACTTTCATTATTTTCCTTAGCCACATGTTACTGCATTTAAGCTACAATACTACGGATGAGAAATATCTGAACAAGAAATAGGCCAAATGGTTTTTAATTCCCCAACAGCAAAACCCTGTTAGTACCTTGCCCTGTGTCAGCAAAATAATTGTAGTTCAAGTGAATGTAAAACACTTCCATTCAATCTTCTCCCTCCTCCCTAAGGCAAATGCTTTCTTATCATGGAGAAACAGTACTCCACAAACTGTCAGACTACATCAGGAGGGCTGAAGAAGAATTATAAAGCCAGGCGAAATCAAGGCCTCAGCTGGGAATGTAAAATTCTCCCGAAGGTGAGCTTTCGCTAGCCCCATCCCTGCTGGGAGCCTTCCTTGATGCTATTGTGTAAATTCTGGGGGAAAAGAAGCCACATTTTTTTCAGGAAGAAGAATAAATTTCTTGGTTGCAAGAAACAGTGGTTGTTACTGGCTAATCCAGTGTCAAAATAATGTGTTAGCTAAAAAGGTCTTTGGTGGCTCAAAAAGTAAAAAAAAAAAAAATGACAGAGAATTTTGAGAAGAGCCAGAGCTACCCTCTGGGTAGAAGCTGCGGTGAGGATCAGATCTGGCCGTTTTCTATCTATGTCCAGGAGCCACTTCCCAGAAGCAAAGCATTTGACTGGCCCATAGGAAGCACAGGACCTTAGCCAGCTGTAACACCCTGATCAATAATTTGCCAAGGCCCAACGGTTTCCATTGCAAACAAACAAAGCAAAAAAGACAAAAGAAAATAAAATGAGAGATTCTAGGAGATGGGGGGAAATCCTACAGTTGCATAATTAGTATGTTTCTAAAATCTTGCATCTAAAGACTCCTGAAGTTTGCTGCACACATTGACGGTGGGGTTAGAGCCACAGCTACTCTCAAAAAGGAATGGCTCACAGGGTCGTGGGTGCTGGGGCAGGAAAAGCTTGAAGACACCCCCCCCCCCATGTGACAGGGAGAGAAAACTGAAGGGGACTGAATAATTTTCTGGCCTATTCCTATTCATGTTTAATGTTATTCATGAAAACCATACAATTAGACAAGAATCCAAGCAAGCTGCTTCTTGATCATTCAGCCTGTGGCTGTGAAAGTGAGTGCTTTTAATTTCCCAGAAGACCTTCTGCACGCACCAGGGTTGCTCTTTTAAAGATGAGTAATAACAGTTTCTCACATCTGTCCAGCGGTTGTTATCTTAAAAAAAAAAATTCCACTTGCAGGACCTGTCCTCCGCTCAGAAGATGCTGATTCGAGAGGTGTGGGCTGGGGTCAGGTGATCGCTAGTTCAGACAAGAGCTTATACACAGCTGGCCGGGATGCCTGTGTTCTGAACAGCTGCACCCTTCACACTCAAGACCTGGGGAGGCCGGGATGTAGTGTGAGGAAAGGTGGGAGTCTGTGAGACATCAAGAAGCATTGAGAATGATGGACCAGGGAATGAAGTCCTTTCTGTGGGTACATGACGGATTGGAAAAGGAAGTCCTTTTTGTGGGTACCTAAACTCTGTGCTTTCCAGTATCTTGCACGTTAACCAAAACCTGTTTGCTGGACAAATTCTGTTCTAGCAGGTTCTCTGGGTCTTAAGTATGCCTTTCTTGAAAGCAGGATTTGTTAACTCCCAGAGTAATCTACTAAGACTCTACTGTGCCTCACAGACAAACATTAACGCAGGAGAATTAGAGCGACTCAGCCCATGCTTCCAAGGGGTTGTAGAATTTGAACACAAACCTGCTAAACTATAAACTGGAGTTCTTTTAGTCACACTCAAGGGCTTCTCAATTTTCTCTTTTTTTCTTTTCTTTTCTTTCTTTTTTTTTTTGACTTTTCTCTGCGCTGTGATCTGCATAAACAACATTCTTTTCAAATGTGATTATGTCTGCTCAATCATAAACAGGTCAGGAAAAAAAGCCTTGCTGTAATTATTTAAATATGTGAGCCGTGTGCAAAGGAGACTCTTTAGGACTTCAGATTCGGATACGCATAACTTGGCATGGAATTATGTAGAGTTACTGTAGGGTTAAGACCGGCCCAGTTTGTATAGGTTTCTTCACGAGCGTCGGATGATTCGGAAACACGATGTATTTGGCATGGGTTCTCAGTTCCGTAGTGAAACAAAAGATGAATTCCTTGCAACAGTTAGAAAGTTAATTATTGATCATGGCCAAAGCCTCCGGGTGTTGTCATGACACAGATTAAAACGGCGCCTTTTAAATAAGGTAGCTATTTCAAGCAAGCTTTGGAAGGGCAAGGCAGAGTCCTTTCTGTGACTGGGAATTCGGGTCCTACCTTACACAAAGTGTTGCCAGATCCCCGTAGATGTTCGAGTTGGAGAACAAAGGACAGGTTAGAGGTTGACTGGGCAACTCCTGGCCTCCACTCAACAGGAATTGCTTAAGGGAGTCTGAGACAACCTAACCTAAGTTAAAAATGACTGACAAGCAACTGCTATGCTTGTGGGCTCAGCAATGTGCCACCCTGGACTCTGCAAAGATTGTCCCAGCTGAGCCGGTATACATCCTGGCAGAGAAGGGTGGGGTAGGAAAGGAGTTTCTTGCCTTAGACCCTGTTGCTTTCTATCACCCGGCAACACTGCATGTGACCTGGGGGAGGGGCCAGAGGGCATCCAGGGCTAGAGGTCGGTAAGGTAAGAGGTATTGGGGTTGGAGGTTGAGGGACCGAGTCTATGCCACTGGGGACACTCGCATGCCTGCTGGGTAAGGCTTTTCAGCTACAGCTGGCTGCGGAGGACTGCCCATACCCTGTAAGGACCCCTTAGTTTATAGGGAAACCCAATAAACTCATTGATTCCCCAGACTGAACTTCAGAGGAATGATGCTGGGCTTGTTGTTAAGACCTTGGGAGGAGGGGTAGATGTTGCTTACATCTTCCCTGGGGACGGAGTTTTAGCGACACAGAGATTGTAACATAAGCACATAGCACACCAGGCAAAATGGCTCAGTTGGCAGAGAGCTTGCTCAGCATGCACAAAGGCTTGGTCCCCAAGCACTGTGTGGGGCCTCAAGCCTGTGATCCCAGCGTTCAGGAGGTGAAGGCAGGAGGATAAGATGAAGATCACCCTCTACTACATTTCAGACTTGAGGCCAGCCTGGGGTACATAAGGAAAAACTTACAACGATGGCGCTGTAACTCGTTAGGGTGCTTTTAACAGTAAAGAATCAACGGTAAAGGCTATTGGCAGCTTACAAAAAGAAAGAAAAGCCAAATGATGAATAAACAGGAAAATCTCCTAGATGTGCATTAGGACACAAATAAGAGAAAAGGCTTCACCCATCAAATCGGTAATTTTAAAAATCCTACTTCAGGATAGAAAGTGCTCAGTGAAACGGACTCTGAAATAGCGTGTATGGAAAGAGAATGTGCTTCAGGAATTTGGGGAAGCAATTTGGCATTCATGTCAAGACTTTAACCTTTTCCTTCCCTGTACCATAAATAAAATATTGCAGGTCCAGGACAATTCTAATTTATAATAACTGTATCGTGAATTCATTGCAGTATTTTTTACAATAGAAAAATTGCCTGTTCTTTTCACAGAAGCCCCTCTGTTAGAGCTCAGGTTAAGTACATCAAGGCTTTTGGGAAACAGAGAAAACACGAATATTCACCCCCTTCTCTCTCTCATTCTGACACCTTTTGAGCATGTGCATGAGAGGGGACTTCCTGCACACAGCAACCAACTCTCTAGCACAGAGCAGTGGGGATTCTCTAAATCAGCTGCACTCTGACTCTCTCCCTGGAGTTATCTTCAGCCCTCACAGGTTGAACGCTCAACCCCACAGGATAACGTGGCTTTCCAGACACCCCTTGTACACAGCTATCACCTCTGCTTTTGTCTGAGTAACGATAAATCAGATGCAACATCCAGCATAGCTCACAAAACCTACGGGAACACTTTGTGTCCGCTCATCTGTTAAGAAGGATGTCAGAGAGGATCAGGGCAAGGGAGGTGGGGAGAGTGGGAATCAGAGAGAATTGGAGCAAGGGAGGTGGGGAGAGTGGGAATCAGAGAGAATTGGAGTAAGGGAGGTGGGAAGAGTGAGAAGCCTCTGCATGTTCTCCGGGTAGACTACCTTCTGGGAAGCTGCCTGTGTTCAGTCACCCCAAAGCTCGCCAGAATATTGGGCTTTGGGTTTTTTTTTTTTTTTTGGAGACTTTATTACATATACGTGATTAATTCCATCATTGGCCTTTGGTGGGCAGTCTAACCTTTGGTTCTTGTCCTCTCTTTAGAAGATGCAACCTCCAACCCTTGAATCATGCCTTGGTCTTTCTAGCACACAGCCTTCATCCTGACGCTATCCAAGATTCCCAGCCACCACCCCTGTCATTAGTATACAGGTGGTTCTCTTATATTTCTCTGGAAATCCCAAGAAGTTCTGGAACTGCATCTCAGGAAATGGGACTGAAAACATGTTTTCAGAGACTGCTCATTCGTTCCTAGCTGCCCAGACCCAAATAATTACACAGGAACTATATTAATTACAACACTGCTTGGCCTATTAGCCCAAGCTTCTAACTCTTACATCTTAAATTAACCAGTTTCTATTAATCTGCATATCACCAAGAGACTGTGGCCTATGGGTAAAGTTCTGGCATCTGTCTCTTTTGGCAGCTACATGGCATCTGTTTGACTCCACCTACTCTCTCTACATATCTCTCTATCTCTGTTTAAATTTCCCACCTGGCTTTACTCTGCTAAGCCATTGGCCGAAACAGCCTTATTCATTAGCCAATAAAAGCAATACATATACAGAGGACATCCCACATCTAAGATCAAACACACATTTCATAATACTAAAAGACTAAACCTCTGTGATGAAAATAATACTGCCTTTCAAAAATCAAATTTCAAAGAAATTTGAGTATTTTCGGGAAAAAAAAGGTCCAATGTGTTAAAAAATGAGGAAGGATAAAAATGCTGCTTATTATATAATCTTTATTTTCTTTAAAATATATGTTTTATATTACTTCACTTGAGCTTCCAAAACAGAACCGTATAGACTAATGGTTGAATTAACAGCGTTAGAAGTGGGAAGTTCAGAATTAAGTTACCAGTCACCGGGCTTTGGCAATGCTCCTCTATCCAATTTGCAAATGAACAGATGGTGGAGTTTTTTTGTTTGCTCTATGCCCTCACTAGTCCTTCCTTTTGTTCACACACTTTAGGTCTCTTATTCTTTAAAAACAGCGGGTATTTTTGGGTTAGGGATCTTCTCTCATTACCTTGTTTTACTTTAATTACTGTTTTAAAGGGCTCATCTCTAAATAAAGTCATACTGGAACTGGAACATCAAGAGATGAATTTTGACGGGGATTCAGTCTGTAACATGTTTTATAATCCATTGTACTAAGTTTTTTGGTGCTGTGACAACATACCTGACGCTGTATTGCCTAATTCTAGAAAGTGGGAAGTCCAAGATGAAGGTGCCTGCCACCAGGTTATGCTAAGGGCTCAGTTACTGTATCTAGAATGGTGCACTGAAAGCTGCACCCTCTAGAGTTGAGGGATGCTGCTCCTCACAGGGCAGTCAAAGGTCACAGGATTAATCCACCCCAAAGTCTTTTGTTAATGGCCTTGATTCATTCATAAGAGTACAGTTGTAATGATTAGCACTGACTGTCAATACAACTGGGATTCATTCACAAGAGTACAGTTGTAATGGCTAGCGTTGACTGTCAACATGACTGGAATTCATTCACAAGAGTACAGTTGGAATGGCTAGCATTGACTGTCAAAGAACTGAGAACCATCTGGGAAAAGAGTCTCAATGAGGAATTACCAAGAGCAGATTAGCTATGTGTTTTTCTTAATTGGGTTGATTAAGGTGGGATGAGGCCCCCTCTACAGCATGAGTAGCATCTCTTCATAAGCCGAATCTGAACTATGTAAAAGTGGAAAAGGGGCAATGGGTGAAGAGGCATACATGCATTCATTCTTTCTTTGCTCTTGACTGTGGGTGTGACTAGATACTTCAAGTTCCTGTCTTGGTTCCCCAACAATGGCAGAATATAACTTGGAATTATAAGCCAAATAACTCCTTTCTCCCCCAAGCTGATCTTGCCAGGATATTCTGTTATGGTAACTGGAAAGAAAACAACAACCTTCATGACTCAGTTTCTTTCATTAGGCCATGCCGCCCAGCACTGTCCAATTGGGGATTAAGTTTTGAGCACATGACTCTGAGAGGGAACATTTGAACCCTAGCAGAGTCATAAAGAAGAGTCAGGAATGAGATGCGATCAGTTCCCATTATTTCTGAGACATTAGAATACGGATAGCTGTATTTTCTTTATGTTTTCTCTCTCTCTCTCCACCTGTCTACCTCTTTGTCTCTTACAGTGGTACACCAGGGGAGAAGAATGATACACCACTCAGGTTCACAGATGCAGGGGAGGCAACATGGAATTTAAAAATGTAAAGCTATAATTTGTCTTCCATTATTTTGGTCAAAAAGATATGTGGTCTGCCACGATTTCTACAAGTGTGACAAAGGGATGAAAAAGTATTCTTGTCATGGCAACACTATGAGAAATCAATTTCACATCAGTTCTGTTTCCATTTTTAAAGCTTAGTTCATTTAAAAAGCACATGAGTGTCTGAGGACATTTACTTTGAGCTAAGAGACCATCTAAGGAAGATTCAGGTCCACCTGTGTGTCATCCAAGCCTTCATCTGTGCCTATGATTGACTTCTGAGAGGAAGCCAAGGAAAACAACTGCAAGCAGTGGTAGCAGCTAGTTCCATAAAACATGAGCAGGGTTTCGGGTGCATTGATATAGTGGTCATATATGAATTTTTAAAATGCAGTTTGCTCAGCCTCTTTGCCAAGTTCCCCCAAATGGGGTAACTGATTACACACACCTAACTTGTCAATATCAGAGATGAGCATATGGCCCCCATTGGCCAGTCAGAATAATCTTCCCTTGAAGACAGTAATTGTTTCAGAGGTGGTCATGAGGTTCAGGGACCTTTCTGTGGTGTTAACATGGAGTTCCTGCAATCCTTCCTCCTGAGATCCATAACAGCAGGGTGAAGGATTAATCCTACAAGGGAAGACGATTGGAAGTGAAAGGGGATGTCAGAACCTAAAAATAACTGGCATGGCTATGAATTGGGCTTGTCCTCAGCACACTGTGCTGTGTGGCCATGCTAATGAAGGATCAACTCAGAACTACTCAGGAATGCCATGTGGAGAGCAGGCGCCTGCCAATGAAACCAGAAGACAGGAAAGTGACTGAAGAAAGCAATAGACACGGCGACTTCTTTATGAAACCAGCTAGCTACGCCTGAAGGCTCTCCCCTTCTGGAATGTTCCATTCCATTTTTGCTTAAGAAAGCTTTTCAGAAAGAGGAACAGAAGACAAATTAGAAGGTATTTGCATCGAAATTGATATTCCTCACTTTGTTTTGAGATTTTAGTATATGTCTACAGTCTGAAGCCTCTGGGAGCCTAAGGCCATTATCCGAGGATCATTTCCCATTCATCCAGAAGTTTCTACAGCACTGCAGTGTCTAGAATACCACAGAAACTGCAGAGAGGTCAAAGCCCCATGTCTTCTAGATAATATTTCTTCCCAAAAGCCTCTGCATGGTACTTCTGCTGCAGAAACAGGCAGATGACAAAGGTCTAGTCCCCCACAGGGTGCTGTCTGAAGCAAAGCCTCTACTGTTATTTAAATAATAAGTGTTCCTTAATTTCTTGTGTGTTAAAGCCTCTGTCCCCAGAGTGATGCTCTGAGTGAGTGGTGGACTCTTCCAGAGGTGGCGCTGGGCGGGAAGTCTTAGGTCCTTGGGGATGTGCCCTGTAGGGGGCCTGTGAGAATCTAGTCTCTTTCTCTTTTTCTGGTCACACTGTGAATAACTTTGTTTGGTACATGCTCCCACCCTCATGTGTTGCCTTGCAACAGGCCCAAAACAAGTGGGCCCAGCCATGGTCTAAAACGTATATGATTGTGAGTCAAAACTCTCCTCTTGAAAGCCAACATGTCTTGTTATAGGGAGTTCTTAGGTCCTGATATCTATAAGAGCCTCGCAATATGCTTTTAATATATGGATTTTATTACTTTTTTCTTTCCTTCCTTTCTTCCTTTCTTCTTTCCTTTCTTTCTTCCTTCCTTCCTTCCTTCTTCCCTCACTCCCCCACTCTTTCCCTCTTTCCCTCTTTCTTTCTTTCTTTCTTTTTCTTTCTGTCTTCCTTTCTACGTTCTTTCTTTCCTTCTTCTTTCTATTTGTGTGGGGTGTGAATGCACCATATCCTCTGTATGGACGTCAGAGTACTACCTGTGAAATCAGTTCTTTCCTTCCACTATGTAGGTCCTAGGGATTGAACGCAGGTCCTCAGGCTGGACAGCAAGAGCTGTTATCTACTGAAACACCTCACTAGCCTGATATATGCTTTCAAATAAACAAAACCCAGAGTTCCCTGTTAGAGAAGATATATTTCTTGTCTTCGTTTGTTCTTTTCTTTATGATCTGTTATTTAAATTTAATACTTTTCTCCTTCACTTTCCTCTGTAATAATAACTCATTGCTTTCACTCTGTCTCTTTTATGATATTTTAGTTTGGAGATGACTTTGGATCTATATAAGTACTAACAGAATACTGCAGAAAATTTCTTCTGCTCTTCAGTGGACTCCCACCATGTTGTTTTACCCACGCACAGCCTTTTCTCCCAGTCCCCACTCCTTCTCCTTTCTCCCTCTCTGTTATCTCTCTTTCCATGAATATAGGTTTTTCAGAGCTATTCTGAAAATTAGTGGTACATGATAGTCTCTAACCCCTGAGTTGTAAAATCGAGTATGATCTTTTTTTCATGACCACAGGAAAGTTATGCCCAAGAAGTCCTCATCAGTAGAATGCCTTTAGCTCATCTGTGAACTGTAATCAAATTTTATCAAGGTCATGTATCAAAGTTTATGTTTGTCCTTCAATGTGGCGGACTTCTAGACCGGCAAGGAAGAACGACCACCACACCAGGATTCCACTCAGATCACGCTTTACTGGAGTGCCCTCGATTGATGGGGAGCAGGAAACGGGAGGGCAGGGAAACGAGGGACAGGAAGCAGAGGGGCAGGGAGCAAAGAGGAAAGATAGCAGGAAGCGAAGGGGAGCAGGAAGCGAAGGGAAGGGGGGCACTTAGGCAGCCGCTTAAATAGGGAATTGGCACACGGGTCGCCCTGTGATTGGCTGCCACCAACAGCTGACACCAGACCGCATCGGGATAGGCTCAAGGATCCACATCCACCGCGCATGCGGGAAGCGGGGACGCGCAGCTCTCAAAGGAATAGCCAAATATGGAGTTGTTTAATACCAACAAGACAGGATGTCGGCGCCATCTTGTAATGGCGATCCTGTCCGGCTCACTACACTTCAAGATCCTGTTTAGGATCATTTATTTACCCTATCTGTTCAGACAACATTAAGATAAAGTTTAGAATACTGGAATTCTTTCTCTTTCCCCCTTTCCTTTAATATTTTTAATTTTTGTGAAGAGCATCAGTTGCTTGGTGAAGTTGAGTAAAGTTTGCCATTGGTCTCCATGACATAATGCAGGTGAAACCTTCGGGAATAGAGTTAACACTGAAGCTGTATTGTGTCTTTGGAGCACTGAAGTCTGTATCACCACCATTATGAATCACACTTGGATCACTAAGTTAAGTTCTGCTCTTCCTGGAAGGTTATCATTTTTCTCTGTGTGATTTGCAAGGCTTTCACTGGAGCTGCTTTGAAAATATGTAAATATTCGCTTTCTTGTCTAGCATTCTTCCAATATTTCCAGCCAATGCAGTGATTCTTAACTGAATCAGTTACTGCTGTAATAGTCACCAAATGATGATTTTGCCACATCCATCAAGTTTTTATATGATTATGAAGAGTGTTTTCTCTGCCTCTCTTTAAACATGAATTAATATATATATCATTATTGATTCATGGATTCATAGTTTCTCCAACAGTCTTTAATAGCTTAAATCTATAATCATATGATATTCACATGGTTCCATGCCCTGATTCTATTGTTCTCTACATTTCTCTCCCATCCCCATTGTCCTTCTGGTTCCAGCTGTTCTTTTCCTTGTGCATGCAATGGCCTGAAGTACGTGCAGCTCCTCTTTCTGCACAGCTTTCCTTCCTCATTTCCCAGATGTGTCCCACCCAACTGCTCCAACGCTAGAGAGAATCCGGTAGTTTCTAAAGGTGGCATTTCTCTTGATCTTATCGTAAAGATGTCAGCTGCAGTTAAGTGTCTCAGTATTTTCACAGGTTTATAACTTAGCTATAAAAATTCACTTTAGGCTACAGCTTGACATATAATCTCTCAGCCCAGGAGTGAATTTCTCTAGCCATTTCCCCTTTAATTCAACACCATGGTGATTCAGGGGAGCTTTCACCACCTAATAATAGATGCCCAAGAATTGTTACTGCCGCAGTACAAATCATGTCCACCACTAACGTGATTAGAGGGGATAAATACGAGACGAGGTACAACTTTACTGAGTCCGGGATTAAAGTAAGAAAATCATATTGATCTTCTATGATGCTCTCTCTAAGTCCATCCTTCTCATCAGGACCCTCCCATGTAAAAATCCAGAAGGATTTTCTGGCATTATAGGACCACACTGTAGGTGCGGCATTGGTAGTACAGTGGTGAGCGTAGCTGCCTTCCAGGAAACACACTGTAGCACTTGTAAAATCCTGGCTTGCTAGTGGCGGCCTCTGTCCAATATTGTTTCACGTTTTGGCCTTAAGTTAAGGGATCCAATGTGGTCAAAGGAATGGCAGGCCTTTCTATACAGAAGAAAAATGTTTAAAATCCCTATTTACTAAGAGTCTGGCTGTGTCTCTGCGTGTAACCTATAGATAAAGATATTTGGTACAGTAGAGAAAGAGCTGCATTTGAAAGCCGGGTCCTAACTCCCAGTCTGGCTCAGCCAGCAGCTGTCTGTAGAGCTGCATTATTTTCCCTTTGATTCATTTTCCACATCTGAAAATAAGGAGTTTGGGATACAATGTCCCATAAGGTCCAGTCCAGCGTTAATGCTATTTTGTGGTCCTTGTAGCTTAAAAAGCCATTTGCCTTTCTTTTTAGTTTCAATATGACAAAATGGATCTAACCTAAAACTGAGAAAAATTAGATGGTAAGAGGGAGGACATTTTGCCATTACGGTTGATTTAGGGAAAGGCAGTAGCAGCCAGGGAGGGGTTGGGTTAAAATGAGCACAGGGCAGTTCAGTGGAGAAGCTTTCACTGATTTGCCTACTTGCTGGTTCAAACTCATCCAATCCATTTGATCACAGCGGTCCTCTGTGAATACCCGGTGTCAAAGGGTGCCGAGGCAGAGCCAGTTCTGAAATTGACTGTGCATATTTTTCTCTCTTCTGCTCCTTTATTTTCACACTTACAGGTGGAAGGATGTTCTTCCTGGGTAGAGGAAGAGTGGGAATCTTACGTGCAGAATCTCATAGCACTTAGCCTGGTGACGTAGATCTAATGGGCATTAAAAAGATTGCTCTATGATTGAATTGCCTTGGCTTTAAATAGGAGTCCTGATTCATGGGGAGTTCCTGTCTCAGTGCCTCCGTCTCTTTAAACAAGACCAAGTCTCTGCATGGCCATCATTGTTCTCTCCATCCTGTGACTCTGTCCTTAGAACTTGACCTGTTTTCTCATTATACATTTTTTTTTTGGTGGCAGTGGTTTCTATATATGGGTTTTTTTGTTTTTGAGATATTGTCTCATTTAGCTGAATGCCCTTGAATTTACTATATAAAGCAATATGACCAGGAATAACTGACCCTCTTGTCCCTATCCCCCAAGGACTATGATTACAGTCTCCTGCCACCATGCTGGGTTTGTTTGGTACTGGGGATCCTGGCAAGTGTTTTGTGTCTGCCAAGTCAGCTCTCTATCCACGGAGCTATATCTCCAGTCCAGGTCAGGTCTTTCTTCTCTGGTCTGACCTCTTCTGATATGCAGACTTGAATTTCTAACAACCATTTGCTGATTTCTAGGAACAATGGAGTTGCATTATCAATGTTTTGTCTTTCATTTTCCTTGATTACCACACTTCTCTAGGCAGGGATAATGTTTTTCTTTGTTTTCCACACCATGGCATTTTTCTCTTGGTCTCTAGGAAGAGGACAAGTCAGCTCTGCCGTTACTCTGGCCTTTGAAATAGAGACAGAAACCCCTCAATACTGTAAATTCCAATCATAAAGTGGAAAGAACTATTTTTAGTAAGAAATGAGGTAGTTAAAAAACATGGTTAGTACTGAAGTGCTTTGCCTCACTGGCATGTTGACTAGAAACCAATATTGAATTGTGATAGAAAAATAGAGATTAAGAGGACAGAAGAAGGAAGGGGCTTCTGGAGTCTGGAGTCTCTGGCCAGCTGAGAGTCAAACATTCAACAGCTAACAACATTTTCTGTGAAGATTGTAGATACAAGGGTAGCATTCCTTTTCCACAGAGATGTTTTCAAACGTGAGTGTTAAAATAACAAAAAGAATTATGCTTGAGACCTGAACATATATGACTTGCGTCTTTCCTGTATGCTCCTGCACCTCTTCTAGATAGGAACCTGAAATTTTCTGAGCATCTCACAGACAAGATTATAGACTCCGTTTGCAGTAAAAACATCCTCACTTTGCCTCCAACCCCTGTGACCTTCTTGGCAGTAGAGAACCAGCCTGTAATTTAAGTTCCCTTCAGCCCTTTAAGATATAACCTCAGAAGTCACCAATGGCCATTGAAAAGACAAGTGATGCTCCATCTTGAGAAGGCCACACCTGTGCTTGGCTGTGTCTTCCCTTATCTTCGAGCACTCTTCCCTCTCCTGACCCTCATGCCTAAATCTACGAGAAATTTCTCCATGATAGACTCCAACTCTACTCCACTCTGCAGTTTTCTGCAGCACAGTCAAGAGTCCCAGAATCAGCCTAGTGCAGGTCTCTGGAAAGAACAACCCAGGCTGCTGCAGGAGGCAGGATGAAGCCATGTCTCTGGTCCAAGCCCCACTGTGGCTCACCTTACCATCTTGGTCTGTTCTCTCTATTCATCCACTGAATCTCATTCCTAAGTTTAATTGGATTGCATACACTGGTCATGCTGGTCTAGACTTTGTACCTCCAGAATTTCAGTTCTGGCCTTGGCAAGAGCTAAGGGCCATGGGTAACTCGTTCTGTTTCTCCAGTTTTTGTTTCAATTGTTTCTCTATTGTTCTCTACAATATCTTACTTTACGGCTTTTCTGTGTGTGTGTCATCTGGCCTTGTGGTATTATTAGGTTCTCTTATATTGACATTACTTAGGAGGCTTTAAGCTCAGGCTAGACCCTCTGCAGCCCCACCACCAGAAGCAGAGAAGGAAGAAGAATGTGTGGACAATGGCATTTGAGGCAGTGGCATGAACATGGCACACTTCCCCCTCTGCGTCCGTTTCAATGACCAGAGTCAGCCACAGGACTGATTGCGAGGCAGAGCAAGACATCTTCCTCCTCCTCCTAGAGTCCAAGGAAGAAATGAGATGGCATAGAGAACATAGAACTTCATCCCTGCCTCAAGAAGTGTGGTGATCATGGGAGAACGAAAGACAAACAAAGATAATAAAACTATGTTTCTCCCCGGTATTTACAGTTTGTCTAAGGCGACGCTTAGTAATCTTAGAATCACTTCCTGAGTTTTGCTGTGATGTCATATGCCATTTCCCCTACTGAAATTTTTTTTACTAAGTATTTATCTTTTAAAATGGATTATTTTGTTACTGTTATGGACAAATAGTGATATTTATCTCTACTGTGTAAAAATAAATCACGGTTAAAAAAAATGAATCCACCACAGCTCACCTAAAACACTTTTACATGATATTAGTGGGCCGTCCTACACTTTTGGTAATATGGCCTTACTGTGTCAGGAGCACACACAGGGCTGACTCACGTGGGGAGTGGTTACTTCCCAGCAGGGCTGTGAAGAGAAAACAGAAGACAAAAGAAAGACAATCGAGTTCCTGCTTGGAGTATTGCCTTTCCCTCTTTCTTTCCATTCTTCTGTTTCTTCTTTTTTCCTCCCTTCTTCCTCCAACCTTTCTTTCCTTCCTTTATCCTTCCTTCCTTCCTTCCTTCCTTCCTTCCTTCCTTCCTTCCTTCCTTCCTTCCTTCCTTCCCTTCCCTTCCCTTCCCCTCCTTGGTGAGCAGTCTTTTTGGTTTGTTTTGTTTTGGTTTGTTTTTTGTAGAAAGATTCTCTGCTGTCGTGGAACTTGCTCTATAGACCAGGCTGGCCTCGAACTCACAGAGATCTGTCTGCCTCTGCCTCCCAAGTGTTGGGATTAAAGGTGTGCGCCACTACCACCTGGCTGGTGAGCAGTGTCTTAGAGTGTTTGCTCAGCACCCCTTTTTCAGAACAGAAAGGATAGGAAAGCCTTCAGTCTCAGACAGTGAGTGTTAGCAGAAGCTATTGGTTGGGGCCCTTGACTAACGGGTCAGATTAATCCTCTAAGCCTTGGCCCAGGGCTGAGAGCTGCAGTTCTATTTACCTGTCCTCAATTAAACTGAAACAGCAGGGAAGCCTTCTGGCAAGGCCTGGATTCACTGCAGTGATCAAAACGGCCTGTATGAGTGCCTGTGAAAACAGTTCATTTTCCTATCAATGGAGCTTTACAACTACCCAGTAAATTTTATCTGAACCCTCTAACTCTAGTAAAATACAGCAAAGTGCAATAAATTTCACTTTATGGGTCTTACAATTTGAAAACAGCTTTGGGCAGTCTGGTTACTGAGGCAACCCAGCTCCAGCAGCCTCCAAGGGTTGGTTTGTGTAGGATGGGGGCTTCGGAGATGATCCATGCCTTTGGGTTCCCAGGCTGTGCAAACGAGGCTGCTTTCCTCTTGAACATCATTTAAGGCACAAGGGGAGTGTGTTGTCTCTACCTGTAAAGATGGCTTTAAATGGTGAAAAAAAGAAAGAAATTAAATTACCAGGCAGAGTGCTGCCAGCGTCCCTGGACCTCGAGCAAAGGAGCTTCATTAAGGATAGGGGCTTAGTCACCGACTTATTGCAGTCTAGTTGACGGCCCCCTGAGGTGCTCAGGCCTCTAAAAAAAAAATCCAAATTGTTTTGAACTGGGAGTAAATCAAATAACATTCTATTCCCCCCCTCAACACACACACCCAAAAATGTTTTTACAAAATTCCCTGAGGCAGGTTTTCTTATTTTCAGCCGGATTTTAATTGACTGTTTTCCTTGCCTTTGTAAGTTGTTGTTAAGATATGTAAAGGCCTGGTCACCATAGCAATGTTTCACATAGGGCTTGCTGCTGCTCAGAACTCAAACAGCAAGCTCTTATTCTCATGTCCCCCATCATCTCTTTCTTTTGCAGTACTGAAGACTGACTATATATACATCCTGGGCAAGGAGCTCACCACCAAGTTACAACACTAGCCCAGCTTTGTTCTCTTTGATAAGAGAGGGTCCGTGTTGAATCCTTGTAAAAGAGCCTAAGAGGAAGTCCTTCTGTGATAGTATCTATCACTTCCTAAACAACTTCACTGTTTCTTCATCTTCTCTCTAAAAAGAACTCCAGAAACAAGCACCTTGTTTGTCTTGTTTATTGGTTTCCAATGCCTGGCATGTAGGTAATCATGACCTTAATCAGCATTTGCTGAAGGAATGAATAAAATGTATGCTGATCTGCCAGGAACTCCAAGAAATAACTTAGAGAGATGGATATTTGATGCAGGGTAGGTGACGGATGTAGGGGAACAGAATGTGAAAACTAAGGCGAAGGGCTCTGCCATTTTGGATGGTTAAAGACATGGGCATTTTAATTGCAATAACTTCAGTGCAACCCTGGAAAACACCATCCTTCCTAGTTTTCCTACATAAAGAAAAAACTCATGAGAATTAAATAAATTACTTGACCCTGGTCCACCAGCAGAATGTGAAAAAACAGGAACCGGAAGCTTTAGAGGCTGCTATAGGCGCTGCCATTTCGCCGTACCACGTGGGTTAACGTCCACCTCTTAGGCCTGCTTTCCAGACAGGAGACAGATGGAGGGGAGAGGAGAACAGGGCATAAATCTCTCCATAGAACAGCTGTGGCATGTCTTTTGTTTTGGCAGTACAACATTAAATTAAAAATTAAAAAAATAAAACAAAAACAAACATGGGCAGAGTTCATGGCCTTTTTCTGCCAAGTCATAGACAAAACACAAGGGAAGTCTCTTTGATGTAGGCAAACTTATTTGATTTCTCCATGATCAGCTTAGAACATGAAAATGTTTTTAAGCTGCAGTTATATGGAAGTGGTACTGACTGATCTGAGTTCATGGTCCACATAACTGTAGGTACCAGGCTATGTGAGGGATAATGTTACTGGGAAAGACACTGTGGTGTTGAGTGTGTGCTGTTTTCTTGTTCAAAGTGAGCTGATTTGTGCTGCGGTTTGCAGTGGGGAGACTTGCAGCAGCTGCCCTTGAAACACCCTTCGGAACACGTCTTTACCCCATCCCTTCTTCCCTCAGAGTTCCCACGGGAATTCTAAACTTTATTTTCCCAGGTATGAAGAAAGTCAATTAGCAGTCAGTGGTTGCTACTAATCACCATTTTATCCCCAATTCAATTTCCACCATGGAGAACGAAGTAACTTTTAAAAGAATACCAAAAAACCTGTCAAGAATACCTCGGAAAATAAATCTAAAGGTGAAGTGAAGTCCTTCTGCCATTCGTTAACAAACCTTGTTTCTGGAAACCAGTCTTGGGAAAGAGACAATAAATACAGATTTCTTTTTGCTTTGGCTAAAGCTCTTTATTTAAACACAAATGGGAATTTTGAGTCAAATTTAGCATCCAAAGCATGTAAAAATTTGTATTAAATTATAGGTAACACATGTGGAAGTTAAATGTTGATTATATAGGAGTTAGTGAAGAGCAATTGAGAAATTATAAAATATAATAACAAATAGAAAATAAAAGTAAATAGCATTTGAGTAACTATAAACATAGTTTTAATGCATGGAAGAAAGATCAGAAGAAAATATGAAACTATCACAGTACATAGATTAAAGGGTATGGGTCATTCTCCTTCTGCTTTTGACCAATCTGCACTTATCATGTACTTTATGTTTACAGAGGGAAACATTCTGACACTATTTTTAAACTTTAATTTTGAAAAAATAAAGATTTCTGATCATCCTTTGGAAAAAATTTAAATTAAATCATTTCTACTTCTCCATGACTATGGCTTCAAGCTGAGAATCAGTTGGCATTAGAAGAGTCATCCTCCCTCTTCCAAGGCATTTTATCTGCATTTTTGCTTCTCATTTCTACACTGGCCACTAAGACAGAGGTAGTGATAACTTTAATCTTGTGAATAAAAAAATAGAAAATTGAAGGAACTTCATATATTTTCATATATAAACCTGGATATCTCAGTTATGTTTCTATCATTGTGAAGAGACCAAGGCATGTGAAGAGGCCAAGAGAGCATGACCAAAGCAACTTATGAAAGAATACATATAACTGGGGGGACTTCCTTAGCAGTTTCAGAAAAGTTTATAACCATCATGTTGGGGAACATGGTAGCGGGCAGGCAGGCATGGTGCTGAGGCAATAGCTGAGAGCTCACATCAGAACTTGGAGGCAGAGGAGGGGAGGGAGTGAGTGGATCTGATATGGGCCTTTGAAACCTCAAAGCCATCCCCAGAGATGCACCATCTCAAGCAAGGCCACACCTCCTAACCCTTCCTAAACAGTTCTATAAACTAGGGACCAAGTATTCAAATCTATGAGTCTATGGAGACGCTTCTCATTTTCTCATTCAAACCACCACACTGGAACATAGTGATATAGAGTATGGGGTGTGTGTGTTTCTCTGCTCTTGGTTGCTGGCAGAGAATTCTGAGAGACCTTGTAATTCCTGACAAATAAGAATTCTGTCTGTATCTTTTATTTGAATATGTGGCCATTCACTCCAGATCTTAGTCCCTTGACGTTGTAGACCATAAAAGATTCACATTTCTTAAGGAGGTGACGTTTCCTAAGTCCTTCCTGGATGGAGAAGTTACCAAAAGCTCCATCCATGTTAGCAGCATGGAACTCAGTCTCAGTGCCATCTTCTGAGGTAGGAGAGGAAGTGGAGATTGAGTTAATAATAACTTTCCATAAATGTTACTAAGCTGCAGACTTTGTATAACTTCTGATTTGTAAGCATGTGCACTTGCCAATTGTGGTGCATGAAACTCCCAAGAAAAAGAAGATCCTGTACTCAGGACCATCTTTACCTCACTCTCCTCATCTGAATCCTTGGTGATACCCTTTGTATTAAATGCAAACGAGGAGTTTCGCTGAGTTCTGGAGCCACTCTAGCCACCCTAGAAAACACTCAAGGGACATGGTGGGAAAACCCATTTTATAACTAGGGATGTAGTAGCATCAGAGACCCAAACTTGTGATTACCATTTGAAGTGGGGGCTATCTTGTAAGATTGAGCCTTTTGCTTTTAACATGTGGCTCTAATTTTAGGTAGAAAATGCAGATTCATGATAAATTGTTTAGGGTATGTATGTAAACCCTATCTATCCTGTGTTGTGTTAAGAATGTAGCAGGACAAAATAATTGCTTTTCATACCACTACATAGTCAAACTCCAAACCCATTATCTGATTCTGAACCCATTTGCCTGCTGGGAAGTTATAGAAAGTAACTTAAGCTCACCATCACCCATATTATATACTCAGATCTGTTGCTAAACATGAAGTGGTGGAGCACTGAGAAGAGAATACATGAGAAAGAAGACTGATCTGAACTGAAATTTGGCAACCTGTAAAATTGATCTTTACAGCCTAGGGTGCTAACTCCGTTGGTAAAGTGCTTTCTTCAAAAGCATGAGGAGGATCTGAGTTGAGTACCTATCACACTGATTGATCAGTTTAGAGAAACTGGTGAGCATTACGTTCAGAGGGAGACGCTGTCTCAAATAAATAAATATAAATAAGGTGGTAAGAAATCAATGAAGACACTCTTACAGTCTTGACCATCACACTCTTGGCCTCTCCATGAAAATGAGCAAAATGACAAATAAAACAAAAGTGATTATTAAGTATCAGAGCAACTGTATTAAAACTATAAAGTGGTTTTAATATATGGAAGAAAATATAAAACTATTAAAAGGCATAGATTAAAGGGCATAGGTCTTTCTCATTGTGCTGTTGACTTTATCTTTACAGACAAAATGCATGCCACTCTCCCTGTAAACATATAAGTGTACATGTGTACATATGGATACATATAAGTAAGAGTGTGTCTTAACATTTTTTTGTTGAATGATGAAATTTCTCAAGGTAAATCATTGCCTGGGTTTGGTTCATGAACATTTTTCAACAGTATTTTATTCGTGTGTTTTAAAAAGCAACCAGGGAAGTTGGTATCTAATGAATTAAGAGCCAATCACCTAATAGGATCTGGTTTTCAAAATTAAATTATGACTGTGAAAAATTTGAAATTTCGTAGACTAAGTAAGTCATACCTATAGCAGATCCATTGGAAATTATTGTTGAATACTGAACACTTGGTGTCACTGGAAGGCTTATGGGTCTCCGGTGGGTCAATTGTGAAGCAGCATATAGAGCAGTGCTAGAGAATAAAGAAGAAACTTTTTGTCATTTTCTATGGGTGGATGAGCCTGGAAGACGTTATGTGAAATGAGCCAGACACAGGGAGACTGATCCCGTGCATGCTCACTTAGAGCTGGACGCTCACACGGTTGACCGCAGAGGCCAAGCTGAGTTCCTGCTTACTGGGAGCTCACACTAGAGAGGGAAAGGGGCAAGGATAAGTTAGAGGGTGTGGAGTGGGCCCAAGGACACAGGAGGAATAGCTTCCAACATCCTAGATAATTATGATTGACAAAAGCTAATCGTATATATCCAAAGTCTTAGAAGAAAGGATTTGAAACTCTTCCTACCCAGGGAATGAAAACTTTCTGGAGATGCGTGTGTCAACTACTCTGAGATGATACATAAAGTTTTACATATTGTGACTGCTTATATTGTCAACTTGACAGAAAGTCCTAGAAGGCAAGCCACTGGCCAAGTATGTGAAGGATGAGGTTAGCCTCTTGGCATGCCTATAATAAATGATCTAGACTGGATTAATTGATGTGGGGAAATTCAGTTTAACTGTGGACTGGGCCATTCCATGGGCTGGGCCACCCAACGGATGGAAAGGAGAAACCAGACTGGGAAGGAGCTTTCTTCACCTTTCTTGCTGCTTCTTGACAGTGGATACAATGTGTCCAGAGGCCTCCAGCTCCTGCTGCCATGATTACCCCACCAGGATGGACTGGATCCTAGAACTGTGAGTCACAATTAACCCTTCCTTCAATTGATTTTATCTGGTATTTTCTCCAGAACAAGACAAGTAAGAGTATATATGTGCTGAAAAGGCCATTCTGTGGTCCTACAATATGGACAATTGTGTCCAATTAGCAACGAAAGTGAACGAACCTGACTCAAAGTGAAAAAATATATAACATAATAATACAGAAGGACATTTCCATATACTTTCTTGTGCGTTGACTTGATTCCCCTCTCTCCTTTCCTCTCTTCCACTTCCATCAGTCCCCATTGTTCCCAGGAGGGTTGCTCTTCTACTGGTGTGTGTTGTGTCCGTACATGAATTTATGTATCAGTATCATACCGATAGTAAACACATATGAGAGAGAGAGAGAGTAACCCTATTATAGTTGTTTTTCTGGCTTAATTTACTTAGTACAGATGTCTTTTGTTATATGCATATTTCTGCAAATAGCATAACTCTAGCTCTCATTAAGGTTGAAAAAACACCCAGTGTGTACTATGCCTTATTTTCTCATCCTCAGCTACTGGATCACTAGGTTGGTTCCTCAAGTAATTCTTGTGAACAGAGCTGCAATAAGCATTGATGTGAATTCAGTAGCTCTGCCATATGCTGACTTAAGGTTCAATACCTAGGAGTGGTATGGCTGGGTGATATGGCATATCTATTTTGGTTTTTTTTGTGTCGGAGGAGGGGCCTGCTCGTTGGTTCCAGCCATGCAGCCACCCAGCCACGAAATAATCACACAGAAACTATTATTTAAATCATTGCTTGGCCCATTAGCTCTAGCTTCTTGTTGGTTACCTCTTATATTAATTTAACCCATTTCTATTAGTCTGTATATTGCCACGTAGCTGTGGTTTACTGGCTAAAGTTTCCAGCATCTATCTCTGGTGGCTCCATGGCTTCTCTCTGACTCTGCCCTTCTTTCTCCCAGCATTCAACCTACCTTTCCCTGCCTACCTAAGTTTTGCTTTGCTATAGGTCCAAAACAGTTTCTTTATTTATTAATGGCAGTCATAGCATACAGAGGGAAATCCCACATCAGTTTTGGTTTTGAAAAATCTCCACACTGGTATCTACAGTAGCTAGGAGGATTTTTTTTAAAATATTAGTTAGTACTTGCAGTTTTATTTTATCTAAAAATAGGAAATAAAATGCCCACTCAGATAAATTAATTTTGGGCACTTAGATTAAATTATCCAGAAATAATTTCAATGATTATTTAAATTGTGGTCTTTGTGACTTCATTATCATAATATTTAAAATATGATTTTCATTTTGGACTTCTCATGTGACATAACCCTTGTCCTCATCAGGATTTTAATTACTGCCTCACATATGCACCTACTATAATTTCATCGGGATCATAATTTAGCTGTTTCCATGTCAAGATAACAAATTGCCATAATCAGTGGCATTTAGTCCCTAACAGAGAGGTGGCATTAGAGGAGCGAGGCCATTGGCAAATGTGAGCCAGTTGCATCCTTTCAGCTCAGAAATCCCACCAAAGGCCTTTTATATTATCTAATTCATGCTCCACTCGCTCCCTGGCCATGTCTGTGACAGATATAAACCTTGATATTTCTTGCTACAACTCTCGAGCAATATTCTCTCTTACATACAGAATATGGGTTGGATTAAAACACACGTCAGCCACTGTTGATTGGTCAATAGATTTGACAAATTTCGTATGACATGATTCAATGTCTCCCTTAAGCAATAAGTATGGGATTATATTTAAGGAAAACATCAGGACACAGGAAGGTGATCAGCAGTGACTATTCCATGTGCCTGCATTCTGATCAGAAAATATTTCTTGGCGATAGCACTAACTGCTGTTTCGGTTCGACTTTGGATTTAGGTAAACACTTCACTGTTATAAGCAATATTAACAAGTATTCAGAGAATAAAAAGCAGAACTTTGGTGATGAGAAGATGGGGCTGATTTTTAGGCAAATGAATTACTGCTCAAAGCTCGCTTGTGGAAAGGTTTAGAAGCTTACTGCAACTCTGGGACCCATCATGAGACAGCCTACGGAACGTCTCTATAAAACAACTGCAACTCTGTGCTAGCAATACAATGCTTGAAAATGTCATATTGAAAAAACGCAGAGGGAGAAATTAGAAGGAACTATTCAGCTTATGATTCTGTAACAAAGAACAGTCCCTCGCCAGCTAAAGGTTACCATTAAGGAGGAAAAGTTCAAAGGTAAAGAAAAGACACTTGAGCTCTGGCTCTGACCTTGTCCATCAGCTGCTGCCCCTTAATAGTCTGGTTAACCTCCAGCCGTGGTGTGCCTCGGTTTCCTCCTTTTTTTAAAATGAAAGGGTTGGAATAGACATACTCTTTTCACAGGGAATTAACTCTTAAAAGGCTGTGGTTCTGAGTCTGGACACATGCAGGGAATCCAGCATAGATGAGAAGATTGCTGGTTGAGTATTTGATAATTTCATACGGGCGACTCTGTTAGCTCCCAGAGGCACCAAGTCATGTGCTGGAGACACATGCACATGGCAGCATCTTCATGAGTTTATTTTTCCACATTGTGGGAAAATGATTTAAAGAAGAAGGAGAAATGATGGAAAATGAATTTGAGTCGTCTGCCTCTGGGCACCTTTTCGGGGAATAGAAGTAAGACATAAGACACAGTAGCTTACAGTGTCCAAGACCTGACATCCCCAAGTCCTTTGCTCTGCTGTCTGTGACAAGCCAAGGCATGGTAAGCTGAGCCCATATTAATTCTGTCTGAAAATGCCATCTGGTTCTAAGTGCTTATCTAGGCCAAAGACGTCACAGTCTAGATGTGGTCACCGTGATAGCCAAAGGTCAAAGAGGGGTCTAATTACATGCCCCAGTACTTAAAGGGCAGAGTCACCCAAGCATGAACATAATCAGTCAGTCCAAACAAGACCCATTTATAATTTTAATTATCAGTGAATCAGACAACTCTATCAAATACCAATTATTTGGCTGTTGCTAAAAAGTAGCTGTCTTGTCTTGTTAGTCTCTGTAATAACCCTTGAGGGATGGTGAAATGTTTTCCTTAATGTAAATATTTATTAAAATCCATCAGGCAGAATCAGATTCATTTAATGATGCTCAATATTGGTGGTTTATTTTATTTATTCTCCAATATAAGGGGAATGCAATAGGAAGATACCTTCCGTCGTCTACCATTCCCATCCTCAGTTGTATCATGTAGTTGCATACAGCAAAGTGCCGTTCCCCAAAGCTCTCAACTTTTAAGTTGAAACAAAGAGTTTTATTCTTGTCATATGGCTTTGTGTGGTGTGTAAAGCACTTGCTTTGCAAACCTACAGAACTGGATTCACTCCTGGAGTTCAAGTAGAAGGAAAGAATGAACATTTGAAAGCTGTCTTCTCATCCCTACCTGAGTTGCATGTCATGCGAGCACCTGTTCATCCCCCTTCCAGGTACACACACACACGCACACGCACACATACACAGGCACACACACATACACACATGCACACTCACATACACACATGCACACTCACATACACACACACATACACATGCACACACATATACATGTGCACATTCACATATACACACATACACGTGCACACACATGTGTACACATGTGCACACATATACACACACACAAACACACATATACACATGCACACACACAGTAGTAGTCATAGTCATTGTAGTTGAAGTTGTACTCATCATATCAGTAGAAACAACAATAATAATAATAAAGAATAAAATGTAAGTCTAAAGATTTTGGTTCTCAGGTCTCTGATAGGCTGCAGATGTAGCTCTGTGGTTAAGATGCTTGCCTAGGATCCATGATCCCCAGCACAGCATAAATAGTCACAGAGGTTCATTCCTGTAATATAAGCACTTAAAATGTTGAGGCAGGAGGATCACAAATTTGAGGTCATCCTCAGCTGAGAGAGAAGGAGAGAGAGAGGAGAGAAAAAGAAAGGACTAGATCACTAGGTGAGGTGGCAGGCACCCTCTGTGCCAATGCAAGTGGCACACACTGCACTGTGGGTGCCCACAGATGTCCACTTCAGAGAGATTAAAACAGGACAAAGAAAAGCTCAGCTTAGGACTTGTCGTGCTTACATTTTTCTAACTCAAAATTATGCTTTCCACAAAAACTCAGGAGATCCTGCACAAATGGATCTTAGAACAAAGCCTTTGGGACTCTGCACATTGTCTTAAAGGAGGCATACAAAATTTGCAGTTCAATAACAATCAAATATCGGTAACCTCGTATGCTTTAACCTGATAGCATCCGTGAGGGGAAACGGCAACAGAACACCCAGGCCGACTATGTTCTTAAAAACGGGCTATCTTGAAAATGAGTACCTCCGAATAAATTGTCTCTCATCCCTGTCTGGGGCTGTCACTTTGTGATCTGCCCTTTGGTGAGTGGCTCTCAAAGACACTCTCCGCTGTCATCACTCCTCCCCTTTTCTTTCTTACCTATAGCAATTAAGACCCGAGTAATATGTTATCTGCGTGGCTTTGAGATTTCCATTTCATTTGCAACTTCACTGCTCCTCAGTCATTTTTGACACTCTTATAATTTTTATCTGCAATTATGCTTTCATTATCTTCCTTCCCGATATTTTAGATGTCCAATAAGCCTCTCAATTTCCTTAATTACCACGTAACCTTCCTTCTGCACGCCGAGGGCTATTTTTATTCCTACAATATTTATTACTAATTGGCACACACACACTTTTATACTTACAGTAATTTCTCTGGTCTGTCCTTTATTTACCCTCTGTTTCTCTCTTCTAAGAACATTTTGTGCTATTTAGTAATACTTGATATTAGTTCATGGCAATGTACTGTCTGTTTTCTTTGGAAGCTTACTCTACATTTGTAGGTGACACAAATCTTGGATGGTTGCTCCAAACCATTTGGCCTCTCTTTCTATCCTTCCATTCCTCTTTCCCATCTCTCCTTACAGGAAGCATCACCATCAAACTAATCACAAGCCACCTTGCCAGAACCTTTGATTCCTTCTGTGTGCTAAAATTTGCCTTCCCATTCTCTCACTCATGCTCATGTATTTTGCACTTTGTCTTCTGGACTTGGAACAAAGAAGTTGGCTCTTTGGACAGAAAGGGGTGCTGGCACCATTTCCCCGTCCACATCCAACATGTGGGCTACAAAGTAAGAGGCACCAAGCAAAAATCTGGTTTTAACTGATGCCAAGACGCTTGCTTGGTACTTCTTCATTGTCAAAAGTTCATAGCAAATCGACACACTAAATGCAAATCAGCAAATTTATATAGATAAATTAAGATTAGCTTTGGAATATGATTTGCCTGGTTAAGTGGGAAATGCATACTGTTTGCGGCCACATCAGACCTGGCAGGCAGAAAGGGGAGGTGAAACCACCTTTGTCCCTCTCAGCGATAACCACTGTGGAACCTTCTTTAGAGTATCTGCAAAAACCTTTGCTTTAAATAACAAAGAAGCTGCTGGCAGAGGGAGAGTCTGTTTTCCCCAGGAATGGGAACCTTATCTGATGGCCATGCTCCAGTGGATGGCCCAAATTCTCGTGCACATACAGGCAGCACTAACTGGATTCAATGGGTTTAAAAAGAGAGAAAGATCTTGAAGGTGAAAAGAGTATGCAATGGAGATCGGTATAGAAGAAGATGCACGGAAAGTGAGTGGTATATATGACCCAAATATACTATATAAATGAGCGAAACTCTCAAAGAAAATACATAAAGAACTAGGTCGAGTTGGCTTCTCTTGTTTCTGTGAATAAATGCCAGACAGAAATAACTTAAGGGAGAAAGGCTTTTTTTGATTCATTGTTTCAGAAGGCTCAGTCTGTCATGGCGGGCGGGCACTGTGGAGCTTCTGAGTTCATGTAGACGGGATGCAGCAAATGAGGCCCAGGTATAATCTTCAGAGCACACTCTCCAGTGTCTACTTCCTGTGTTGACCCAAATCTGAAATTGTCTTCAGGTTTCCCAAGTAACACCATCAGATGGGAACCAAGCATTCAAACCACGAGCCCAGGGGAGACATTTCACAGTTAAACTGCCACAGGAGAATTCCCTTTTTGCTTTTCAACTTACAATTCATATTTGTTTTTCTTAACTGGAGTATATTAGTCAGGGTTCTCTAGAGGAACGGAACTGACAGAATGAATATCAAAATGTGATTTATTATATTTGTCTGGGCAGTCCAACAATGACTGTCTTTATTCTGAGGAGTCTGAGAATTCACCAGTTGCTCAGTCCACAAGGTTGGATGTCTCAGCAGTCCGAACCTGGTGCTGAAGGCCTGGAGAATTCCTGGAGAGCCAGTGGACTTCAGTCCATGTTGGAAGCCCAAGAAGCCGTCTTCTGAAATCAGTCAAGGACTAAGGTAGCAGCAGCGGTGGCAGCAGAAACAATAGATGAACTCACCAGCAAGATACAAAGGCAGTGAGGCAAAGAGTGGTCTGCCTCTCAGACCTTCTTTCATCTACCCGGAAGACACCATACACGTTTCCGGTGCGTCTTCCTGCTTCAGATAACCTGACTGAGAACATCTCCCACAGCTGTGCCACCAGCTTATCTTTTAGTTGATTCCAGACCCACTCACGTTCACAACCAAGACTATCACATGGACAAGAGTTAATGGCACGTGCTCTCTTTTCTTTCATCTAAGAGTTCTCAGCTAAGATGTTTCCTTCCTTTGAGAAGAATGATTTCCTCCCGACTTCCCTGAATGTATTCACCTTCGTTCAGCTGAATGAGTTTCTTTCCAGGCTTTTCCTCCTTTTCCCACAAAACACCAAAACTCTTAAGGGCTTGACTTTCCCCATGGTCTACATGAAAGTTTGGATGCCGCACAAAGAACGGAGGCCATTAAGACAGAGTTTTGCAAGCCATCTCCTGTGCTTGGGATGAATATCAGTGGTTACAGTGGGATGGGTCAGCCCCCAGAGTGGTAAGACTGGAAAAATCTAGTGGGCACTCTTCCAGCAAAAGAACATTGGAGCTAAAAGTGTATTATCTTAATGTGCACATTTTTATTTAATTCAGGGTAAAGTAGAATGAATCATAATAGGCCAATAATAATGACTTATGGCTTCCTTCCTATGGCACATTTACAATAAATGGCAATTTACCATTAAAAAGAGAGATATTTCTTTTTTGTACAGGAAAAATTAGCATTAGTCATACCGAGAGAGAATGGGTTTCCATCCCTGCACTTAGGACTTGTATCCAGCTCCTCAGGCCTAGCATATCACATGGGAACCACTTTTCGTCCATGGCTCGCTCCCTACTCCCATTTAGGACCTGCAGGAAGAATTAAAATGTGACTGTTTATGACATCATTTCAAGTGTACAGTGATGAAGCACAGATCCATCCGGCAGAGCGGCTTGGAGAAAAGTTCATGTTCCAGTCATTAGATTCGCTAACTGAGCCCAGACTCGGAATTGCATGGGCAGAAGACGTGAACGGCAGGCAGGTCTTCAGATGACTGTATCGAAATAATGGCAACGTGTGCACACCATTCCAGCCCTGGCCTTCATCTTGATGTTCAGTGTATTCTAGGCTTAGATTCCTCCCTCCCTCTGTATTTCCTTCCTTCTTCCTAACACACCTTGGTGGCTCAGTTAGATGACTCAGTGGGTAAAGGTGTTTGCCACAGTCCTAACCGTCTTATTTTGATTTCCAAGGACTTTGCACTTGTAAACTGTCCTCTGACCTCCACATGCATGTTGTGACATGCGCATGCATGAGCACATACGCACAACATACAGAATAAATGCCCATAGTACAATAGTTTAAAAGAACCTGGTAATTTACTTTCCTTGACTACATTTATTAACAAATTATAGAACATCGCTGTTTCACCAATAAATGTGGACCTGAAATTCTCTGATGGAAAGGGACTGACTATAATGTATTTGGTGTAAACCTTCACCTTTGTTCTCTAGGTGAGAAGAGTGTTTGTACATGTAGAGCAGACGTGAAGACATAACTCTGAAAGTCCCATCATTCTGCTTAACTCTTGAGTATTCGGCTAATACTTTCCTTGAGCTCAGAGAGATGCCAGATTAAATCACAGGGAACATCCTAACACTTTAAAGCCTGCACATTCTATTTCTGTGCTCTAGAAACCAGTTCACAATAACTTGATTAGGGAAAAAGTCTTGAGTAATTGGATGAAGTCAGGCCCAGAAGATTTTGATTATTGTGTACAATAATCAACGAAATCTCCTTCTCCTGGCTCTGCCGGCTGCACACTGCTTTTCAGGCTACCCAAATGGCCTTTTTCAAAGATGAAGCTTCAGAGAAAGCATATCAAACCCTCAAAATGGAGTTAATTTTATAAGCTTTTTGAAAGTAGATTGGATTTAACAGGGCTGTGCTTTTGGAAATGAACGGTTGATATAAATCAGAGGTAGTGGAAAGGTAACGTTTATCTGATTTGATTTAGCAGCAATCTAGTCCAGATGGCAACGTGGAATTTAAAGATATTGAAATATACGGTTGCAGCTGGAGACTGTATAAACCTAAATATAAATAATTCAGATGTGCTTATGCATTTAACAATGTCAGCTTTAAGTACATATGAGAGCCAAGACTTTAGGCTAGCAATTGAAAATGGGAAGATGACTAAATGCAGGTGCTCTTACATATGTGGCCATATTTTAATGCCCAATTTAGTGCTAATCTGAAAATGAAGGCAGAATGCATTGGATGTACCTGTCTAGCCTAGGAAAGCCAGGCACAAATTAGGATAAGGTTAAATGTGGCTTATCAGAAGCAAGATGTCTGAGGAGAAACAAGAGCTAGTCAGATGAACACCTGATTGATCACGACACAATGGAGCAAACTTTCTATACACGTTCAGCTCGAAGGTCTGTCAGTTTTAAAAGGGAACAAGATTGGCACATGAGAACCTGAATCAGCCAACATTTGACTGGATCCTCAAGGGATATTGGGAATAGACTCCCATGTGCCAGGAGGTTGGGGGAACTCCCTGTTTTTTCACCAGCCAGAAGCTTAAAGACCTGGATTCACATTCGCCCATCAATGGCTATAGGCCAAGAGCATAAGCAGGGTTCAAATGTGCTAGAGAAGCTGAGGCCTCGTTGAATCAAGAAGTGTAGATCACTGGCATAGCCACACCTGCCCATTTCTTTCCTTGCTTTGGTCTTTCCTCATCTCAGCAATTCTTCCTGGCTTTAATGCACCCTCTAGCCAAGGTGCCGAGACTTAGAGCTGGATTTCGGCTCTCCTGAGATTCCAGGAGTTGGTGCCTTTCACTAACTCCATCTATACCACACCCTCTGCTCTCAGAAGCCTGCACACCTGTGTTTCTTCAAGGACAGCCTCTTATCTTGTCAACTTGGGTGTTGTTTCTTCATTCCACACCCTTCACCCTTGACCTCCACTGATAGGGCCTCAAAATAATGGCTTGAGATATAGTAAGGTTTTAAATTTGAAACTGATATAGAAAACAATAATGATGATTACTAAAAACATCATAGATTTAAAAAAACCCATCAAGGTTTCCATACAATGTCTGAGGTGATGACTATAAGAAAATGGGACATTAATCATGACTCTGGGCCTCACATTTGGTCTGAGTAAATCCTACAAAGAATCAAAGACCTGCTTGAAAACACAGAATCTGCTTTGGAGACTAAGTGGCTTGTCGAATGTCACAGAACTATTTATAGTTTTAGAGCAAAGGTCCTTGGGTCCCAATATAGAGCCTGCTCATTCCATCTCTACCGAAAAGTTGGAGGAAGAGGTCTGCTAAAGCCGGAGAGGAAGCAAGACTGATCTAGATTTTCCTAATCAAAGACAAGATCCACTGGAGTATGATGGAGCATTGGCCTTCATTTAAAAATAGATCAATAGCGATGCCATCATTTATCATCAGGATACTGGAGTCTATTCTAAGAGAAGGGTTGGGAAAGTCATACCTTTCTGGGGAAGAGGAGAGCAAGGGAAGCATTTTGCCAAGTGCAGTGTTTATTCTGGTACAACTACCAGACAACTTAGCTGGTATAAGTAGGGGTAATTTTTCCTGAGAAATAGGTAGCTTGATTTCATTATGAATATTCTTGAATGTGAGTTTAACTTGTCTCATTTCCACATCCAGAATCAGCCTCCACAAGAAGCCAAAAGGGGTGGCAATTCCTTCTTTCCAGATCTCCCCTCCAACCTACTGATTTAACCTTTCATGGTCTCTACCCACTCAAACACCAGTCTTTCCCACTCTGCTGTGAGTGAGTGGGGAAAGTGGCATTCTTGGCCATAGTAATAGAGAAGCCACAATGGAGTCACCCTCAAACCGTTGGCTAACCAAAATTTAGCCACCCATTCATCCATTCACTGAAATCAAACATGCATCCTCAAATTGGTCCAGAGCTGTAGCAGTTACAGGGTTTATGACACAACCCATCCCTGAGCAATTTATACAACCTTGTCATACATCCAATTTAAAAAGTCATTTTCATAGAGCATAATAAATAATGTGGACAGTGGCACATACCTGCAATCCTAGCATTTGAAAAGACGTGGTGAACGAAAGCTCAGGGGTAGCCTAGGGTACACAGTGACACCCTGTATCAAACAAGCAAACAAAAAGTATTGTGTAAAGGGCAAGGGTATAGTTCAGTGGCAGAACACATGGTTAATATGTGAAAGGCCCTGATTTCAATCTCTAGTGCACACTTGTATGCACGTGCATGAGAGAGAGAGAGAGAGAGAGAGAGAGAGAGAGAGAGAGAGAGAGAGCACAAAGGACTCTTCTTTAAATGACCTAGGAAGAGCATTCAAATCAATCCTAGATACAAATAAGATTACACTGATGAAGTGGTAAATATTCTGAAACTCATGCGAGAAGGAATGGATAAAATATGACTAGTGATTGACAAGAGGTTGAGTAGCTGACAGATATTACCATCACAGGTAAGGGTGGAAGGGCAAGGGTTCACAACACTCAGAAAGCTCAGCCTGACATTTGTCGTTGTTAAGATAGGTTATCTTGCTCAGACTGGCCTTAAATCGGTACACTGCTAAAGATAACCAACAGCCCATGGTCCCCTGCCTTTACCTATTTAGTGCAAAGATTACAGGTATATACCACCACGCCCAGTTCCTGCTGTTCTGGAGGATCCCAGGACCTCCTGCAGGGGACATAAGTACTCTACCAGGTGAACTACATTCACAGCCCAGCCTCCCATTTTAGAAAGACTTGTGTACTCATGGGTTAATTTGATCCCCACAGTCAATCTCTAGAATACAGTGTCTGGGGAGTCAGGCTGGGTTGTTATGTCTACTTATCACTCTTGCCTCTGAGAGGATCTTGACTCAAAGTTCATTCTACCACAGCATAGTAAGTCATTTGGGACACACTTGATCCCCGAGGTTCTCTATCGAAGGGATCCAAGCCAGGACTTCAGGTCGGCTCCTGATCTAAAAGACCATGCTGTCCTCATGCTTGGGATAGCAGTGACCTTGCTCAGCCCAGTGGCCTCTGGCCCCTATCAAAGAACACAAATGTCCAAAGGCTTTAGCTTCAAAGGCATGCCAACCCTGAGAGGCTCCGGCTCCCTGTGGCTTCTTCTGGAATCCACAGTCCTTGTGCCAGGAACTGCGACTGCCAGGCAAAGGACAATTTGCTCCTGAGCCTGTTCAACCGCACTTCGGAAAAGGCCCTTGGGAACCTAGGCAGGACAGAATAGGCTATCTGACACCTCAACCCACCACAAAAAGGACACAGATTACACCAAAGTCGAGTCATTCCAGGGTGAAGATGGGCACCCAAGGAAATATCTGCACTTCTCTTTCTCTGTATCTAGCCATCTCTAATGATAAATGAAGACATCTCTGAAATTCTTGTAGAATTTACCACCTGCCATTTATAACCGTCATATGCTCCAAGAATTCTGGAGAGAACAGGACAACATTCTGGGGCATGTCTCACCTAGAATCTGCTCTGTTTTCCAGTTAGATGGATACATTTCATTTTCATACTTACCCTATAAGGCAGGTAACATCACTGTCCTCAGTTAACTGACCAGTAAATCAAGTCAGTAATAGGTTAGGTAGTGTGTGGAGTAGTTGGATTCTAAACTAACAGAAGTCCTGTTGTTCAAAGCTGTGCTAGCAGTCACGTGATGGGCTGAGCTATTAAATAAGTAGGGGCTGAAGGTAAGCTTTCAGGGCCCAGTGCATACTCATCCTACCCATTCTTCCCACAACGCTCTTCCTTTAGCATCTTTCCATGGCCGTCTTTAAACAAAATAAAATTCAACTTGTTTATGTATAAAGGAGAAAAAAAAGGAATTCTTTTGGCTTCCCCAAGCTTCAAAAATCAGGCTGACCTCATTACTTCTTAAGTGGTGTCCCACAGCTATATTGTAATGATGCTGGTATAAGAAGGACCTTCAAGACACATTGCTTCTTTGAGGGTAAGGGCCTCTTTGTTTTGTAGCCCCACTACAAAGTCTAAAGCTTGACGCCCACTAAGAGCCTCATAAACACCAAGTTACTCAAACCTGAAAGGCCTGCTACTACTGGAGAGTTTTCTGCTTGCACCCCCACTAAACATAGAAGAAAATGACAAACAGAGGCTGTCCTCCAGCCGTGATTATCTTCAGAGAAGTACAATACCAGCAGGTCATGAGGAAACTCATGGTCCTTTGTCGCTGGCTATCTTCATGCTAAGGAAAGGTTGTCAAGGGGATGCCAAGTCGTCTGGGAAGGGTGACAAAATTCTAAACAGAGTCTCTATGATCCCAGAGCCTAGGTTCCCATAATCCCTGCCTGGATGAGCACAATAATCTCCTAACTTGTCTCTCTTACTAACTCACTTCCCTGCTAATGCCAATTAACACACATGAATATACAATACATACACATACATGCATGCATGTGCACATGCACACACATATACAAGCATACACCACATGTTCACTTTCTTACAAAAGAAAAAGTACAGAGAGTCCTCATTGTCCATAGCAGTTGTCCTCAGATTCTGTCCTGTATGGCTCTTGGTTCTACTGTGTTATTTGGTGGCTTCTCTAGTAGGTGGATGGGTGTTGGGAGAGCCAATCAAATAGCATTGCAAACCTTCTCCTGAAAGATAGCAAAACAATCTCTATTTATCTTATATATTTGAAGTAGTAGAACCTTCTGGGAATTTTTGTTTGGAAAAATCCAACAATAAAATCTTTTGTTGTTTAAAAAGCTAACGAAGTAAAAGCAAGCAAAGAGAAAAGACTTCTGTCTTCCATGTCCTCATATAGGCTTTCAGCAGAAGGTGTGGTCCAGATCAGAAGTGGGTTTTCCCAGCGCAAATGATCTGGGTTAAAGGTGTGAGTTCCTGCCTTGAAGAACCAGATTAGAAGTGGATCATCCCACCTCAAATTAAGCAAAAAATCCCTCACAGGTGTGCCCCTACATTTTTGAGTTTTAGTGAATTCCAGATGTAGTCACATTGACAACCAAGAAGGTCACTACAGGCACTTCTGACAGTCGTAGCAGACGGTGATTTAGGCATGTCTTACATTAAGTCATTAATGCCGTCAGTGTAGCTCACACTTGATGCTAAAATGTGCACTTAAATATGTATCAAATACTTATACAAACATGTCTCTTATGCCTGGAGAGGGGTGAGGTGTCTGGAGGTTGGGAGAAATCCTCAGCTTAAGGTCTCTAGGATATGTTGACTTTGAGTCCTTTGATTCAATCCCCAGGAGTGGTGGAGCTGGCAGATCATTCTGTAGTGTTTTGAGAAGAGACACTTGCACATCCATGTTTGCTGCAGCACTGTTCACAACAGATAAATGGTGAGACCAGCGTAGGGGTCCCTCAGCAGAGGGATGGATAAAGAAAATATAGTGTGTGCACACGCAGAGTTTTCCCAGCCATAAAAAAGAATGAAGTTATGGCATTTGAATGGAAAAAAAATGGTTGCAACTAGAGATAATCAAGTGAATGAAGTCAGTCTTAGGAAGACAAATATCACATCTTTATGGATTCTGATTTTATATACATATATATATATATATAGTCATGAACATATCTATAATACACATACATATCAATGTACATGTGAGTCTGCCTAGGTGAGGAAAGGATGACTGGGGAAGAAGGGGCATGAAAAGGGAAGCCGGGAGGCTATGGAGGAGAGAGTGCTCAACGTACAATGCGACTTTATGACACATGGTTGATGGGTCTTCTGTCTATGTGTTACTTCCATTGGTTAATAAAGAAACTGCCTTGGCCTTTTGATAGGCCATCCCTTAGGTGGGTAAAGTAGACAGAACAGAACTCTGGGAGAAAGAAAGCAGAGTCAGGCAGACGCCATGAATCTCTGGCCCAAGAAGGACGTAGGTTAGGATCTTTCCCGGTAGGCCACAGCCTCGTGGTGCTACACAGATTTAATGGAAATGGGTTAAGATGTGAGAGTCAGCCAATAAGAGACTAGAAATAATGGGCCAGGCAGTGTTTAAATGAATACAGTTTCCGTGTTACTATTTCCGGGACTAAGCTAGCTGTGCAGGAGCTGGGCGGGACGAAAAGCAGGCCTGCTTGCCTCATCACTACACATGGTACCATATATCATACATACACTCATTAAAATATTACTTAAAAAGAAAACAGAAGATCTCAGTTTGACTCTTCAGAAGCAAAATAAAACAATATTCAATGCACATGCCCAATCAGCCAGGCCCTACCTCCCAAATTCCAAAATTAGCCTCAAACACACAAAAAAAACTTGAACTCCTTTACCTGAAATTCATGGTGGGGAAAGAGAGGATTAGAATTTGAAGAATCTTTTTATACAGGGGAGTTTTGCAAAGCTACATGGCTTCCACGTTTCTGAATGTTACGTGTGAATCTTAAGTTGTAGTTGTCCCTGTGTGTGCAGACAAGCAAAGGCAGCTCGAAGATGCATAGTCCTGTGAGCAAAGAGAGAAAGAAGGCTGAGAAGGATAGCAGATTCCAGACTGAGCCTCTTCCAGTTTCACGGCGTGTGCATGGTATCTGAGCACTACCAGGCTCAGGAGAAAAGGAGCCTGCTTCCTCCTGGGTGCTGATACCCACAGGGGACAGGAAGGTGGAGACAGCAGTTCTGCCAACTTCCTCAAGAGCAATGAAGCCTTCTCGGCTAGACTTTCTCCTATGGACTGTATCCTCATCTTCATCCAGGACATCCATGAGATTAGGAGAGGCTATGGATTGCCCACAGATGCGTGATTTCACTTCACCCCAGAATGTTGTCACTGAGCAAGTTCAGCAGTCAGCAGAGAAACGTGAGGGTTCTTGAGTTTGAAGACGCCAAGGAATCATCTTACCTGCATCTTCCCTCATTGCCTTTCCATACTTCAATTTCTATCAGTTACCTTTTTTTCATTGTATAGAACTTAGATTTCTTTGAGCCACTAGCAGCAGGAATCTGTACATCAGATGAGAAGCAACTTACTAGTGTTCACTTCTCTATTGGTTTAAAGAGAAGAGTAATGATGGGTGTTTAGATTTCCTGAAATCTGTAGGGATGCTCCCCATCAGCCTTGTCTGCTGGTATTCCCATCTTGGAGTGCTATCTTCTCAAAGGGAGCCACTGTGCATAGGCACAACAAAGGATAGTATATTCTTCTTTATTCTGTCTCAGGACTTTCAGGAGTAAGGTTACAGAAATCACTGCAATGTCTGACCTACTCTTGGATCATCACTGTAGGGGAGGCTGGCCACCATGTTGTGAGTCACTGAAGAAAGCTTTTGGAGAGGAACTCAGGCTCCCTATCAAGAGGCAGGGCCGATTTGCCAGCCCTGTGAGCAAGCTGTCTTGCAAACGCCCTCTAGCCCGAAGAGAGACTTCAGAGGACTCCAGTCCTGGTTTTCTTCTGATTCGACTTCCTGTGAGAGTCCACAGGACAACTGCCCATCCAATTTTCTGTCAAATTCACAGACCACAGAAACTATTAAAAATGACAAATGTTTATTTTTAAGGTGGTGAGCTTCGGGGTTGATTGTTACACAACAGTCAGCAACTAATCCAAAGGACACTGAAATTCTCATCCACTCATAGTTTTTAAATGCCTGCACTGTGTGTGGGATCTGATTGATTCTGCCATGGATTCTGAGAAAAGGACCGAGACAGAAAGAGAACCCAGGACTAACAAAGAGCTCATGCCCTTCCTCAAAAGGGGACTAAGATTTTGCTGGGCATGGATTTCCCTTCTTGGGTGTGTATGATAACCGCAATTGGTAGAAAAAAAAGTCACTAGTTTAGGCAAGAAATGGATGATAATTTTGGATAACTAAATGGTAGAGTATTTTATACATTTTAATTCATACGGTTCACAGGAAGCACTAGTATTATTCTATTTCATAAAATGAGAACATTGGGGCCCAAGCAGATCTGGGAGTCAGACCATTCTACCCAGAACCTCTCTCCCTGTTGGGTTCAGACTCAGGTAGGCTGTTCCTAGGTAGTGGTCAGTAGGGCCCCAGCAGTTCATACTTACCAGTTAAGTACTCTTTAGAACAGGGCATTAGCTCTCTGGAAGGAAGTCTAGGAAACAGCCTGTGGCCATTTTCTTGGATTCACTGGTTTGCTTATCAGTCCACTCTGCCCCAGTTGTGGTCAGACTTCAGTCCCATGTTCACCCAGGACTAAGGTGGTAGGAAAATCCCACGTGAACTTCACAGACCGAGTAAGTTTTCCTAAAGAAAATTCTAGGTTTGACCACCATTTTAAAGAACAACAGTGAAAAACAAACAAAAACAAACAAACAATTGATGGCCAACAATGCTTCTCCCTTTGTGACTGGAGAAAAGGGTGACTATTTGGAGAAGACAGAGAAGAAACTAGCAGAGCCTTGCATTTATTCCCACTCCCTACGTGATTGTTAATTAGCCTTTGCTAGGCCTTATGGGTAAATGCAGTGGAGCAGTAACGTGAGCTGTCTTGCAACATTCAATCATTAAAATGTCAGGAAATTCATAACATGGTTGCTAATGCAGCCACTATAAAAATTAAGTGGTTTGATTTTAGAATAGAATTATATTAAAATAATTGCAGTAAGCATGCAACTCAGGTCACTAAGCATTTAAGCTGATTTACTTTTATCTACATTATTTATAGCTAACGTACACGGAGAAGGTAGAAATGTTTCATTTGTATCTTTTAGAAAGATACTATGGTGGCCTAGAGGTGGACAGATGTTACCATTCAGGGTTTGGCTTGTTTTATTTTTATTTTTTTATATTTTTATTTTTTTGCTTGTTTTATTTTTTATTTTTTTATCATCTAAGAGGAAGTGATAATGTGTAGCAAGTGATTTTTAAAAGCCATTGCATTGTAAATTGCGCAAGATGCTGAAGAATTGCTCTTTTGATATTCGTGAATTTCAGACACAGAAAAGAGGACACACTTTTGATGGACAAGCGAAGTTCCAGTGTTTTCATCTCGTCTTACATGTTAAAAGAATCATCACCTGATGTTTGTGTCTCTAGTACACATTTTCATTAATTCCAGCGCTAGGTTAACGACAGACACGAGGGGTCAGCAAAAATGAACGAAAGCATTCACTGTATCCAAACTGATGGTACAGAATTTATAATGGAGTTTTGTATTACTATTTCTAGGTTGTGGGCTTGCTACGATCTGTTATATAACACAGCATTATCATAAGATAGAGTATGCATATGCCTGCATAATGTCCTGCCTTTCCTCCCTCAGAGCACAAGCTATCACACATTTAGCAGGAGCTACTGGGGAAAGAGTGAGGAGGCAGGCCGAGACCAGTTGGATGAATCAGACTATTCTGTAGGCAACAGGGAGTCATGGGGGGCGGTGAGCGCAGGCATGGCATAATGAGAGTTGCCTTTTTGGAAGTTTGTGCCAGCAGCTGATGAGGAACATAGATCAGAGGAGGCGAGATCTCAGGTGGGAAAGGACTCAGATTCAAATGCCATCATTCCCAGCAGTGCTCAGCTAGGAATTTCGTATGTTCTTTCCTTAGCTTCCGATATCAACACTATCAAGTGCTTAGGTGTCACCACCAGAAACGTAGTGAGCTAGGTGCAGAGGAGTCGACTTTAGAAGGACGTGAAACATGCACCATGGACTAGGATGGAGCGGATCCCTTTTGCTGCCTAAGTCATTCCCTCCAGGGATGGATCTCCTGAGAAATCCTCTCTCTGGAGTGGGGATTTGCCCTCAATGCTCACAGTGACCCCCCAAAAATAGCTCCTTAATATAAACAGAGAAAGGAGGGAGATACTGGTGGAAAACTTTCGCTGCAGAGAGAAGAGACGACTGCATAGTTGATCTTGCCTGAATGCAGGACAGAAGTGGTTGCTATTCCGTTTCTAAATCTGGTCTCCAGCCCTGTATAATGACCCTGAACTTGTCTACAATTGACCCCAACCCCAACCCTCCCACCAAAACAGTGTCTGATAAAGAAACAGGGTGCTGGGAGAGATCCCAGCCTGGCCTGGGTGAGACTTAAGATGATAGCAAATGGCTCTGATCTTAGGATGCCTGTGGAAGTGACTCTCGTTCATTCCCTGGTCCCCTTCTGGCAAGCACTCTCCTTTTTAACAGCCATGCATGATGGGTTTATTGAGCGCTGGTAAAAGGCAGCCTTGGCTCCTTTATTTCCATCCATCCCCACTCCCCGCACCCCCCCCCAGCCACACTGAGGTGCATATTAATAATGGCTCCGCAGACCCCTGCCCATGGGGCTGCAGAACATGAAAGGCACACCCCCATGTGTGTGATCTGAGTTATCAAAGGCCGCAGGAACATCAGTGAGGAGGAAAATTGAGAGTCACCGAACCCACCCCTTATCAAACAGCAGGTCCTGGCAAACCTCATTAGAGCGAGCGCTGGGCTCTGCCTCATTGAAACGTTCCAGCCCTCAAGCATCGGGAAGCAAAGGTCAAAGTGGCCTGGCAAATCAGGTCTTTAGCTCCTTTTTCCCTGCGAAGGATGAAGGGAGGCCTTAAAAATCAGCCTTGGCCAGACCTGGACTAACACGAGTGCTTAATCAGCTGCCCTAGGTCCCAGGCAAGAAGACTTTGTTGCCAAGGGGTATTAGTAAAGGATACCTTAAAAAGCAGCGGCCTCATATCGCTCAGCTTCTCTGTTAAAGCCCTCACTGGCGACAGATCAGGGAAACAGGTTGCCACACCGATCACATCTGGCTGTGTCTATAGCGAAGATCAAAGTGACCGGGCCGTGAGTACAAAGAGGCCCCCTATCCAAACCAGAAACCCACTGCCTGTCACCTAGCGATACTTAGGAAGAGTTTGTGGCTGCAGGGCCGAGAGGAAGGAGCAAGGCACCCATACTATCCAGAGCCAGCAGTGACAGTCTCTTATCACCTTCGGTCCAGTTGGAAAAACAGTCCTGTCTTACTGCCACCTCCCTCTCCCCACATCCTGACCATTCAGGCTCTGCAGAGGCAGGCCTGGGACTCCTCGGACAACGCTCACCCCAGGGCCACTTGAAAGATAAGTACCAGCGGAGCTCTGGCTTGGAAGCCCTGCCCTGCACCCTCCGGCCTCACTGGTAGCAGCAGGCTTCTCCAAGCCTTAGTACTTGATGGAAGTGACGATAACTGTCCCACCCAACAATAGTCTTCCTACGGGCTGTAAGAATCGTGCCTGTCATTGCTTCCCTTTATGGCCAAATGGGTCTTCACTGAGATTCCACAAATAGCGCTGAACGTTGTCCCCTCTTGACAGTTGCTTTTTGTGTCGTGCCATTATAACCTTCTTATGTTGTCAAAGGCCGGAAAGCCGAAGCCTGATGCCAGGGATAACAGGTTAGAAGACGCCACTGTAGATGGCCACAGTCGCCATTCTGCGCTAACGCCGTACCAGCTGCCACGGCTCAGTGCAGCCATTTCCTGGATCAAAACCCCACTTCTCCACAGAGCCAGCCGTTCAAAGTCGCCCTCTCTGCCCTTTCAGATTTAATTTGTTTCAAATCTCGTAGGAGCCGCAGAATTATTTCAGGATTGGAGTCAAGTAGAAACAGGTGTGCCATTCCTTCATTCCCCTCCACCGCCTTCAAAGGAGTCTGATTAGGCGCCAGATTAATCAGGCTAGCCCTCAGTCAGGGAGGAGGCCAGTCCCTCAGAGGGTCTGGCCCCCATCAGAGGATGCTGGCTCAGATACTCAGAGGCCTCCGATGAGGATTTGACCTAACTGGCCTTCCCATGCCTTCCAAGAGCCCAAGCAGGGACAGGATGTGGTAGCCAGGCCACGGTGGTCCGACAGTCCAAGATAAACCCAAGCTGTGTCTTTGGCTAGCTCAGCATTTGCTTTGGCAGTCCGTATAGGTTGACCTTCCTGATGTGTCCGTGTATTTAGGAGACGACACATGGAAAACACAGCGTTTAAAATGAAGCAGGGAAGTCCTGTTCAAAAGAGGACTATGGGAGTTCAACAAAAAGTCAAAGCACAAGAGGAAATTCCTGATGTGCGGTGAGGAGAGCTGCTGGGTACACTGATCCACTCAGTTCCTGTGGGGAAGGCCGCAGAGTCAGACCTGAGAAGACTTCACATCCATGTATCTAAACTCCGCCGATTTCCTTGTCTCTTCTCGTGGCTTCCCTTATCTTGATGCCTACAGCTCCTGAGCTAGAATTGCCAACTGATGCCTCCATTTTGAACTTGGGACTCCTGTATCAATGCTCTGGTGAACTTTTCTTGACATCTAAAATATCTAACACTACAGCTTAGTTTCCCTCACTCTTTGTCACGCAGCATCATGTTTCCTTTGCTCTCTTCTTGCAAGGACTCCCGTCTTTCCTCTTTCTACACCCCCACACCAAATTTCTCAGGGCCTCTCTGCTTCAATGTGTTCAAAATGTTTACCAAGTCTGACTACGTCTTGCCATTTATTTCACAGTCATCCAGGTCAAGGCCTCCAAGATTTTCTCCCTCCAAATTGTTCATGGGCCTCTAGCCAGTCACCCTTTCCCAATCTGCCTCAATGACTATGAGAAACAAAATGACTGTTTTTAAGATGGTTAGTTCATAGTACCATTGGTTCCAGACTGACCAGTGGCTTGCCATGCCACTCCCAGGAAAAGTCAAGAACCTTCACAATGTCCCACGAGACCCGAAAATGTAAGTTCTTTGTCTCCACTTCCCACCCTTTAAAGAGCCTCAACACAGACCCATCCTCCCCTGTTCATTCCATTCCATTTGTGTTCACTGATTCTCAAGCTCACCAGATACTGTGTTTGTGTGTGGGATGCTCTTTCCTCCCCATTGCTCCTCTGTCCGACTTTCTCCTTCAATTATTTTAGTTCAGTTTCAAGCATCACATCAAAACACTCTATGTAATATAGTCACAGCCATCCCTTCTAAACTCCTTATTCTATGACATCACTGTTCCAGTTTTCATGTACAGTGACTTTTGCTTGATGTCTTATGTTCACATTTGTTTGTTTCTGCATCCCCAAATGGAGAATAAATAAGGGGGCTGGAGAGGTGGTTCAGCAGTTAAGAGCACTGGCTGCTCTTGCAGAGGTCCTGAGTTCATTTCCCAGCAACCACGTGGTGGCTCAAACCATCTGTAGTGGGATCTAATGCCGTCTTCTGGCATAAAGGTATACATGCAGATAGAACACTCAAACATAAAATACATAAATTTAAAAAAGAGTCATAAGATTAAATTTCCTTCGTTCATTGTGATATTGTCACAACAGTAGGCATGCACACATATCCTGTAGAAAATTAATACCCAGTGTCCTTCAAACCGTTTACATCTTCTGTTTTACTTTTCATGAACACTCAGACCAGAAGTTCCAATCATAACCAAGTTTTTAGTCGATATTTTGTCTTTTTATACATACTCACATGTAAGAGTATTGGGACAAGGATGACCCCATGACTCAAAAAGATCCAGTGAGACACAAAGAAACTGTCCTTGTCTTCTGGAAGGCTTCTGGGACATCTTTCTCATTGACTGTTAAATTAGCAAGATGTACAAGGCTGTAGCCATTTGAATACTGTCAGGAGAGTTCAGGCAGCCTTTGAAACAAACCAATGTGTGTGTGTGTGTGTGTGTGTGTGTGTGTGTGTGTGTGTGTGTTGCAGGTCTATATCTTGTAGTCATGTGGATTCTGGGCAAATGTTTAGCCACTGAGGTATATCCCCAATATTTGAATGTGATTATGTTGACCATGACCTACTCGTACTACATATAGGAACGTGAATTTCAGGGAAAAAATAAAATAAAAAAATCCCTCTTTCCTGCCTCAATTTTCCTGATGTATTTTCTTCTTTCTATCACTTATTATTTTAATGATGTTCTAATGTTTTTTAAAAGAATCACAAACACACTGTTCTGTGGTGATATATCGTTTGTGATCTAACAAAGCACAAGTGACTTGCAGAGCTAAGCCACTAGTTAACCACAGAGGCCAGGCAGTGGCGGCACACACCTTTAAACACAGCACTCGGCAGGCAGAAGCAGATGGAGCTCTGGGAATTCAAGGCTACCCTGGGCTACAGGAGCTTGGCCCAGTCTAAAAGAGGAATAGAACCAGGTGGTGATGGTCCAAACTTTTAATCCCAGAATTTGAAAGTCACACAACTTTTAGTCCCAGCACTAGGAAGGTGGACACTGGAAGTGATATGACTGGGTGGAGAGAGGAATATAAGGAAGGAGGAGACAAAGAGCTCAGGCCAATTCAACCTGAGGATTCGTAAAGACATGCTTTTGCCTATTTGGTCTGACCATTCAGGGAGGTGAGACTGCTCTGCTTCTCTGATCTTTCAGCTCTCACCCCCTAACACCTAACTCCGGGTTTTTATTTAATAAGACTAATTAAAATCATGCTACACTGTCTGCCATATCCCAGTAAAATTGCATGTGGCTGCTTTCCTGGACCTTAATGTTGAGGGAAAATATCGAAATTGCACTGTAGTTGATTAGTGAGATCTTCTAGGAGCACAAACTGGGAAGGGATGTGTATTATTGTAAAAAAGTTATGTCTTTGGAGGAAGGATGAAAACTGAATTAATTTCAAGAACACATACTTAATAAATATGTGCATGATAAGAGAATAAAGAAAGAAGAAGGTGTGATTGATTGATATCAAATCTAGAGATGGCTCCGGCCGGCAGAACATGGATGGGAATTTGGAAGGTCCAACAGCCTGGACTTTTATCCGTAGCAGAAGAACTGTGTCAAGAAGAGACTTGTGATAAGGCTGGACATGTTCCACCAGGGACAGCATAATTGACGAGGGCCTACATTGCCGGACTGCAAAGGGTGGATTGGACGCAGCAGTAATAGGGAGGTTCTGTAGGGTCCTGAGCAGGTGAAGGTTGTAATAAGATCGATGTTGGAAGCAGATTACTCTGTCAGTTGAATCCAGGATGAATTGAAGCTGTGGGAATTGGAGCTGGAGAGGCTGGTTAGCGTCTTGCTGCTGCGAGGCAAGGAAACGCTCTCTGGAAAATGTCTTAAGCAGCTCTGTCATGAATGTGACCACAGATTCCTTAGCTGTCCAGACCTGTGCCATGGGCATGTTTAGAGACATTTCAGACCCTGGATAGAGCTCTCAGAGCAAACGACCTGAGCAACCTGAGCAACTCACAGGGTCTTTCAATCCAGTTTACTTGACAGTGGCCAGGCCAGCAGGGAGGCGGTTCCGAAGCAGCTGTTACAGATGAAGTTGTGGAAGGGATCTGTACCTTTTGTTATCGTAGCACCGGAGAGATGGAGCAGCAGAGTCTTCAGATATTTTTTTTTCCTGGGCCCTGTGAAGGGGGGATTGGTTAACTACTAAACTTAACTCAGATGATGCCAGCTGTACATCTCGGAGGCTGCTAAAGTGATGAAGCAAAGAGTGGTGGAGCCTGCGACACACTGGAGATCACAGGCTGAGAATTCCACCACTGCTCACTGCTGTCTGCAGGAAGGACCTCATCCGTAAAAGTTCTGTGTCTAAAGTTTCAAATAAATTTTCCCAAATTTTTAATACCTATAGATTTTTTAAAAAATTTAATCGATCAAATTTTCTATTCTGATCTCTTAATTCTAAAATCAAAAATAAAAGCTTACTCTCTATTAATGAGCACAGCCTTGCTAGTTTGAAGTGCCCCTGCAGAGCCTGTGTGTTAAAAGTTTGGGCCTCACCTTGGCACTACCAGGGAGTGCAGGAACCTTCACCAGTAGGGGCTAAAGGAAGGAAGGAGGATCACTGAAGGCATGCCCTAGAGGAGGATGCAGGGACCCTGCCGTGTAGTGATATTTCAATTGTTTTTAATAAATAAAGCTTGCCTGAAGATCAGAGAGTAAAACAGCCACACTGATCAGTCTTATAGACCAGGTCGTGGTGACACACACCTTTAATCCCAACAGCCACACTAGTTTGCCATAGAAACTGGGCAGTAGGATGCGTGCCTTTAATCCCAGCACTAGAGAGGAGTATAAAATGGGAGGAGACAGTTCTCAGTCTCAGTCTGATTCTGAGGATTCCTGGAGGCAGGATCGCCATTTTTGGACTAAAGTAAAGGTACAAACCAGTGGCTGGCTGCTTTGCTTTTCTGGTCTTTAGGTTGAATCCCAATATTTGTCTCTGGGTTTTTATTAATCATGCTACAGGCCCATCCCTCTTCCTGTCCACCTTGTGACTAGGCACATTCCCTGCCATTACTTTGACATTGCCAGTCCTAGCAATAAGGCTAAGAAATTTTGGGCTGAGACCATGACAGTGTGAACACAGATCAACCTTTCTTTCCTGTAAGTTGATTATCTGGGGGAATTTTGTCACAGAGTTAGAAAGTTAACTAACACAGTGCTTTGCTGGGGGAACTCCTTCCGCCAATGGCCTTTGAGATGCTGGCCCACTTTAGGAATGGTCTTGGGTACTGTATAAACAGATGGAGAAGTGTGTGCACACTCTCTTGGTTCCTGGATTCCGTTTCTGTCCCCCGCTCGTGCAGAGGACTGTTGATCTGTGAGTCTGCCCCTAAATAAAAAACATAAAAAACCCTTTATTATACTCCATTCTGATCAGTGTGGGACTACTTTATTGTGGTCACCTACATCACTTGATTCGAAAGAAACAGATGATGAACTTTGACATATGGGGGAAGTCTTCCACAGAGTTAGAAAGTTAACTAACACAGTGCTGGATTCAAAAAAAGCAGATCAACTTTACAACAACCAACCTGGGAACAAATCTAAGCTTACTCACATTCTCCCTTTGATACCATGGGTCAGTCATATTGGCGAGAAACCAGCAGTGATGGGGAGTCTGTTCACTAGTAAAGACAACAGCAGCTGCCATTAGTGAAGGACTTCATGAGTGCTGGGCACCATTATAATGGCTTTATGTAGATTACGTTACTTGATTCTGTTTTTTTTTTTTTTTAATTTGATCTTCTTTTCTTTCTCAGAAAAGAAGCTGACTGGGAAAGTCCTTTGAAGAGGAAATAGATTCATTACTAAACTTATGATGAAATTTTGGAAGTTGTCTGTGCTGGCATAGTTTACTATTATTATTAATATTACTACTACTGATAATAATAGTTGTAGTAGTAGAATAGAGAGAGGAATCATCCATTTGCAAATCACAGCTGCTAGAAGCTGTTTCTAGTCCTGGAGAGTGGGAAGATTCTTTTTGTAAAGAATCTACATGGGCTGTCCTGCTAGGGTATAAGAACCAATGCTTCTGAAGGCTATCCTGAGCTATCCGGTCCTTCTAGGGTATAAGAACCAATGCTTCTGAAGGCTAGCCTGGGCTACCCAATCTTTCTAGGGTGTAAGGACTAATGCTTCTGAAAAGCAGCCTGAGCTATCCATTTGAGTAGAGCGTTGTTGTGCTGTTCAGGAAAATAGCCAGAGGGTCTCAAGAGCCTAGAGAGCCCAAGTGAAGGCACAGCGGGGGTGGGGCTTAAAGGAAGGGAAAAGGGGGACAAGAGTTGAGGAAGGGATTAAAAGAAAGGAACTCAAATCCCCTGGCAAGACTCTTAAAACCCCAAGGAGAAGAGCAGGCTTGTGCTCCTCATTAAGCTGTGAAGACCCACTTCCTGTTGCTGAGAGACTAGGTAAACCCTTGTCTTTACAAGGGCTTTTTCAGGATAGCAGAAGGTTGTGTCCCTTTATAATACGACAATTGAGCTTAGGACTCAAGCACGCTAGGAGATACACCATCAGTGAGCCACAGCCCGGACCCTTCTCCCTTTTCATCTTGAGTCAAGTTCTCACTAAATTGCTAAAGGGACCTTGAGCTTCTGATCCTCCAGCAAAGACGTCTGAACTAGCAGGACTGCTGATCTGCACACCAGGAGCTGCCTGCATCCTCGGGACAGGTAGGAGCTGGGAGAGCCAGAGCTGGCAGGAGCTTCTCTCCTTTCATTTCTACCCATTCATGCTTACTTTACGCTATCAATAACCTGTAGAAGTATCCTCTTAGCCTGCTTGGATATACAAGGAAGCTAACATAGAGCAAATGAGTATTTGCCCAGACCTACTCAGCTCTGAGTGACCCCAGACTCTGTGCCCTTAACTTCTGTGTGATCCTAAAAGGAAAACCCGCTGTCCACGGAGATGACATGAATGTAAATACCCAAATAAAGGAAGTAACGCGAATGCTATCAAGAAACATGGGCTCCCTGAGAACCCCAGGATCACCCGGAGGAGGATCAAGGCTGAGACTGTTTACTGCAGGTGGGTTCACTGGCCTATGAGATGAGGCCTTGATCCATCTGAGTCCAAACAGTTAAAAAAGATGAGCCAATTCAACTGACTCTGGATGCTACTCTGTTTACTTTTAAAATCCAAATAGGATATACAAGTGACTGAAGCCCACCACTCCAGGCCAGCTCAGTTGTTAACCTGAATTTAACTAAAGGCCCCAAACCGGTAGGTGATTAGCATAGCCAGGGGTGGGGTGTGTCAAGAGACAGGAGCTATTTTCCAAGTAGACAGAGGATACTAACTCCAAAAGCTGGCTGGCATCAGAGTGAACACGACAGAATTCATTTATTTATTTAGTTAGTTAGTTATTTTGAGAGGTAAGGGAAGAAACCACTTTTTTATGTAGAGGTCCATCATTTTTTTCCAAAGACAACTAATACTTAGATATAAATAGACAAAATGGTCAAGCCCATCAGGCAGGCTTCGATTTTTGTCTGAACAAGGCAGAGAAAAGATAAAACTTTGCATGTTTTTAAACTCTGTTCAGGGGCTGGAGTGATGGATCGGAGGTTAATAGCCCTGGCAGCTCTTCCAGAGGTCCTGAGTTCAATTCCCAGCAACCACGCTCACAACCATCTGTAATGAGATCTGCTGCCCTCTTCTGGTGCACAGTAATATATGCAGACAGAACACAGTATACATAATAAATAATTATCTTTAAAAACAAACCTCTGTCCATCTATATAAACACGAGCTCCTGGGACTTTTAAAGGCGAGGAAGATCCACATAACGGACCCTCCGCCTTCCTTCCGTATTGATTTGCTAAGCATGTCGCTGCAATTACTTTTCACTTACCACAATGGGAAGTCATTAAATGAAAATGCTGCCTATCAAAGATTAAAAAGTTAAGGCTTGTCACAGAGGAAATGAGAAAGTCTAATCAAGGCATTTAAACCCTGCAGAGGTCAGGACATCCCTGGGTCCCTGTCATTTCTCCTCATTTTCAACGCCCTTTGTTAGTCATGCACAAAGTGAGCACCCAAAGATTCCATTTTCCTGATGATCCCTTACCAACACCAGCGACTTCCTACTTTCTCTAGCATTTTTTTTTCTCAGAATGGACGCTGGCCCTGAGGGTCGGGAGTGGGGAAGGCAAAGGTGAACTAAGTCATCTACAAAATACGCTCAGGCAGTCCAGCAAGAGTTACTCCCGCATCCCTGTTGTTTTCTTTCATCGCGAGTTTGCACTTTGCACTTAACATGCGCTTTGCGTCTGTAGCCTTAGACATTATACTCACCGAGTCACCAGAAGTGGCAGCAAAGCTGAGTGTCTGGCATGTGTGCCAAGTATTTACAAAGGGAAAGCAAGTGAGCAGAGAAAGAAGTGCTCCCTTTGGGTGGGGCTGAGCTGAGCCTAACCGGAGCCAAGAGGCGGGAAGAGTCTCAAAGTGAAAAGGGGGGCATTTATGGAGGTTCAGCTTTAAACAAAGCAGGCTTGGAGTGTTAGCAGATGACAACGGTAAATCCAGGGCCATGGAACGGTGCCCAGGGCCCCCAAATACTCATTTACTTCTCAGATTGTTTGGGCTTTAATTAGCGAAGCCTTGCCTGAAAGGATTAAAAAAATCTTGAACTTTGAGAAAGGAACAGTTTTGCAAGGGCAAGTGGGAAGAAGGCTGAGCAGATAGAGATGACAGGGGGGCTTGGAACTTGTGCTGCCACGGATTAGAACACGAAGCACTAAAGTGGACTGGTAACTTCATTTACAAGAAAGGTTCAGACCGGATTTTACTTCTAGGTGTGAAAGCGACTCTCATGAAGAAACATCTGCTGTGGTTTTAATCTTTCCGCATTTATCAGGCATCAGTAACCCACATCTCTTCCAACTTAAGTATTCTAAAGTCTCTAATGTCCAAGATTTCTTGTATCTAAATTCTGTTAATAGGAAAACTCCCACATACCCTTTATAGCTATGGCCATGTGCTTCCTCGCTCTGGCGATCTCTGAGTGCTGTAAGTGGTTGATGCTGTGTGTCATTGTGTCTACTTACAGACACCTGTCACGGTATATTACGTTTTCATTATTTTATACCATGTTTGCAAAAGAGCGCAGAGTGTGGAAGTTTGTATGAAAAACGGCCCCCGTAGGCTCATTTGTGTGAATACTTGGTTCCCAGCTGGAGGTACTGTTTGGGAAGGACTAGGAGCCATATAGCCTTGTTGGGGAAGGTGTGTCAATGGGAATGGACTTTGAGATTTCAACAGACTGCTAACACTCCCAGTTGGCTCTCTCTGTTTCTCAAGATGTGAGCTTTCGGTAACTGTCCTAGGTGTGTGCCCGCCTGCTGCCATGCCCTTTGCCGTGATGGCACCAAAAATGTCACTCTCTAAAAATGTCAGTGTTTCCTTTCATAAACTGCCTTGGGTGTGGTCTTATCGCAACAATAGAAAAGTAAGTAAAATAGCAAATATGTCTGTTTTACATAATACTAACATTTTCAAGCCCTTTTGTACTAGCCCAATAGTTTAAGAGACCACTGCCGATTACAATACGTCTTGATTATTATCCATTCCTTGGTCTACTGACCTTGTAAACGCAATTAAGGAATTTTATATTTGTTATAATCTTGATTTTATTTCTAACTTTACCACATATATAACTAACGAAATATAACTAATGTAAACACTAAATAACATAGTGTTTAATAGTGTTTGTTTTAAACTTAATAATGTTTTCTTTAAAGATCCATCCACATTGAGGAATGAGTCACTCTCATTGTGGGGTGATAGCATCCTCAAGGGGGGAAAATTGGATTGAAAGTATGGAAGCTATATTTCATAATGTTTTGTATGTATGTATATAGATAGATATAAAACCAGTTCATAAACACACATTTTATAAATATACAATTTGTCTGTAGTGAGCCGGACAGGATCGCCATTACAAGATGGCGCTGACATCCTGTCTTGTTTGTTACAAACAACTCCATATTTGGCTATGGCTTTGAGAGCTGCGCTCCCCGCTTCCCGCATGTGCGGTGGATGTAGATTCTTGAGCCTATCCCGATGCGGTCTGGTGTCAGCTGTTGGTGGCAGCCAATCACAGGGCGACCCGTGTGCCAATTCCCTATTTAAGCGGCTGCCTAAGTGCACCCCCTTCCCTTCGCTTCCTGCTGTCTCTCCCCTTTGCTTTATGCTCTCTCTCGCTTCCCCCCCCTTTGCTTCCTGCTGTCTCTCCCCTTAGCTCCCTGCCCCCTCCTTTCCTGCTCCCCATCAATCAAGGGCACTCCAGTAAAGCATGATCTGAGTAGAATCCTGATGTGGTGGTCATTCTTCCTCGCCGGTCAAGAAGTCCGCCACAGCTGGTGCTGAAACCCAGGATCGAACCAGGGAGTACTGGCCACATGCATCATCACCCGTCAGCCGATCAATCATCAGCATTGCATGTTAACAGTAACAAACAGCCGCAATGGGAATGCACATCTGGAACACATCTGGAATATACACAGCTGGAATGCGCACATCTGGAATATACACATCTGGAATGTGCACATCTGGAACACATCTGGAATATGCACATCTGGAATGCGCACATCTGGAGTATGCACATCTGGAATGTGCACATCTGGAACACACCTGGAATATGCACATCTGGAACGTGCACATCTGGAATATGCACATCTGGAATGCGCACATCTGGAACGTGCACATCTGGAATATGCACATCTGGAATGCGCACATCTGGAATGCGCACATCTGGAATGTGCACATCTGGAACACACCTGGAATATGCACATCTGGAATGCGCACATCTGGAATGTGCACATCTGGAACACATCTGGAATGTGCGCATCTGGAACACATCTGGAATATGCACATCTGGAATGTGCACATATGGAACACATCTGGAATATGCACATCTGGGACACATCTGGAATATGCACATCTGGAACACATCTGGAATATACACAGCTGGTGCTGAAACCCGGGAACTTCGGTCGCCAGGCGAAGGGCCGAAGAGGATTCTGAACTCAACACGCGGAGTGGCGACGTCGGTAAGTTTCTCCCAGTATGCTGGTTTCAGTCTCCCCAAGTATGCTGTTTGCGGGAGTGGGTTCTTGGGTGTTTGGTCTCGTGTTCGTGGCGTTTGTGGTGTTGGTACTGGCCTGCTGTCTCTGGTTGCACTGCCGTAAGTCCGGCCGCAACCTCAGAGCGGGGAACAACGTGGACGTTCCGAGAGAGGGGCGAAAGGCCCGCATTAAACACAAGAACAGGTTTTCAGATTCAGATTCAAAGGGAGGAAACTTGGATAGGCCTGAAAGAAAAAAGGTAAAAGAAAAGGATCCTGATACAATCCTCTCTAAAAGAGAGGCTAATGAGAAGAGGGGAGGTCCCCTCTATCCAGTGCTCGAGGAATTTGCGGGCCTGGATTGGTCTGAGGAGGAGTTAGACCCTCAGGAGGAGGAAGAACTGGAGAAAGCCGCCTCTGGCAATCTTAATGTGTCATCCTATGATAGGCTTGGTAGAGATCTGGCCGCTAAACAAGATATGCTAAGGAAGGGAATTATATTCTTCTGGTTCGAGTTACCAAGGCCTCCAGATTTTGTAGAATGTGAACAGCTGTGGCTCCAAGGCCAAGCAGCACGGAGGGTCTACAAAGCTACAAACACAGGACCTGCCTTGAGGACCGACAAGGCTAGAACGCTAGGCCACTCCCAGCGTGGGCCTCAGGGCATAGAAGCGCAGGCTCACCAGCTTAAACGGTCGGGCCCAGCCGCTCTGCTCAGCCACACCTCCAAGCAAGGCTGAGCGGCTGAGCACATGTTCTTGTGGTTAAACAACTTTGTATTTAGGCCCAAAAAGGGGTATTGCTAAGTTTTGAGGTAGATATTTGCCTAATTTTAAAAAATAGACATAGTGGGAGACTCCCAATGCTGGGGAAACTCTCACTCGGGTCTTGGGATGGCGCAAGCCCCCGCATGGCTCGCGGCAGACCATCCTTGCTGAGGTCGTGCACGTGGCCTTGGTTGGCGGGGGAGGAGTTTGACCCCGAATACCGGGAGAAAGAATTTTTGAAAAAAGAGGCCACAGCCCAATGGTCCAGGAGGGTCATAAATTCCAAAATATCCACAGGTGGTTGCCTTGGGACCACTCCCAAGGTCGTAATCTGTTAATTCCTAAAACACAGCAAGCTGATAATCACAAGGAGGAAACTCACTGTTTCTTGGGATTGTTATCAGAATTGCAGTCTGGTTTTGTCTTCAGCTAGTTCCTGATGCAAGGTCGCTGCATAGGCTAGTCCTGGATTTTTGGTTCTTCTCTTCCTGCTGGGAGAGTCTGGTTTGTTCAGGTTTTTCAATACGATGTATGATCCAAAGATGGCTATGTCAGTTTACACTTCCAGCAATAAAGTTTTTTCTTTACCCACATTTTCTTAAGCATAAATTGTTAACAGTAATTTTTAACCTTGGTCATTTCTACAAGGATAAGGTAAAATCTCAGAGTTTTGGTTTGCATTTCTCTGAGGACTAAAGGATATTATATTTAAGCATTTTTTAAATGTCTCAGTCATTTTTAAGTTCGTCTGAGAGTTTTCAATTTAGGTCTATAACAAATATTTTTATTGGATTAAAATTTTTAATAACTAAGTTCCTGAGTTCTTCATATATTTTTAAAATGGGTTTATGATAAGTAAAGATCTTTTCCCACTATATAGCCTTGTTATACAAAAGTTTCTCAATTCAGGAGATATAATTTATGGTTTCTCCAAATGTTTGTGCCACTGAGGCTGTGTTTGAGATGTGGCAAAGTGTGCTTCAAAAATTTTTTCTCTATGAGGTTCAACATAATTTTTATATGCTAAGGCCTTTGGCTCATTTAAACTTAAGTTTTGTACATGGAGATGGATGTAGATCTATTTTCATTTTTCTACATGTTGGGGCCTGGTCTTGGCACCAGATAAGATCCAACAGACTACTGCTATAAAATTTCTGGGGGCAGTTATATCCCCTTTGACGGTGACCCCTCAAAAGATTTCCATTCGCACCCATCATTTGAGGACACTTAATGATTTTCAACAATTATTGGGGGATATTAATTGGATTAGGGGGTATTTAAACATCCCCCGGGCAATGTTGTTGCCCTTGTTTTCTATTTTGGAAGGTGATCCAAATGTTAATTCGAACAGAACTTTGACTCCCTTGGCTGAAAAGGCTTTAAAACAGGTGGAGAAAGCAATGACTAAGGCACAATTGTGCCGAGTCGATCCTGCTTTGCCCATATTCTTATGCATCTTAAAAACTGCACATTACCCTACTGGGGTGCTATGGCAAGATGGCCCCTTGTGGTGGATCCATGGTAATTCTTCAGGTACCAAAGCCATTCAATATTATCCCGAGTTGGTTGCTTCTCAAGCGGTATTGGGGATAAAACATTGTTTAACATCTTTTGCAACCATGCCAGATAAATTGATTATTCCTTATACCAAGGGACAGGTGGAGACATTGGCAGCTACAGTAAATGAATGGGCTGTTTTGGTTTGCGCTTTTCCTAACCTTATTGATAATCATTATCCAAGACATCCCCTATTAAATTTTGTGGAAAGGAACTTAGTGTATTTTCCTAAGGTTACCTTTAAAAAGCCCATTAATATGGCCTTGACTGTTTTTTTTTTTTTTTTTTTTGGTTTTTCGAGACAGGGTTTCTCTGTGGTTTTGGAGCCTGTCCTGGAACTAGCTCTTGTAGACCAGGCTGGTCTCGAACTCACAGAGATCCACCTGCCTCTGCCTCCCGAGTGCTGGGATTAAAGGCGTGCGCCACCACCGCCCGGCGCCTTGACTGTTTTTACTGATGGCTCCAAAACTGGCAAAGGTGCCATAGTAATTCAAGGTAGGGATCCCATTTTGCTTGATTTTCGACCTGATTCCCCACAAGTCACGGAATGTATGACCGTGCTGGAAGTTTTTAAAAGATTTTCAGAACCCTTCAATTTATTTTCAGATTCTAAATATGTGGTGAATGCTGTTGCCTCATTGGAGGTGGCTGCCTTTGTTAGAAATTCAAGTACAGTTTCCAATATTTTATGTCAAATTCAAGTATGCATTTTACAAAGAGATAATCCCTTTTTCATTGGGCATATTCGGGCTCATACTTTGCTTCCAGGACCCATGTCTGAGGCCAATGATTTGGCTGACTGCCTTACCCGGTCCATGGCTTTGGTCGTCTTGGACCCTGTAGAATTAGCACAAGATTTTCATAAGCTTTGGCATGTGCCTGCCAATACCCTTAGAAAAAAATTTCATATTTCCAGACAGATAGCCAGAGAAATAGTTAAAGCCTGTTCTTCATGTGTGACCTTTTTATACCCCCCTAATGTTGGGGTCAACCCTAGAGGGCTGCAACCTAACGCGTTGTGGCAAATGGATGTTATCCATCTGCCTGATTTTGGCAAATTAAAATATTTACATGTATCAGTGGATACCTTTTCGGGCATTATTCATGCCACGCCCCTGGTGGGAGAAAAGGTGACTCATGTAAAAACACATTGCCTTGAGGTCTGGGCTGCCTGGGGAAAACCCCTACGCCTGAAGACAGACAATGGCCCGGCATATACCTCCCATGGATTTCGTGCCTTTTGTGCACAGCTCCAAGTGGCCCACATTACGGGTCTTCCATACAATCCACAAGGACAAGGTATTGTGGAGAGAGCCAACAAAAATATTAAAGAAATTCTACAAAAACAAAAAGGGGGAATAGCTGAATCTGCTTCCCCCAGGGAAAGAATCTCCCTTGCTCTCTTCACACTTAACTTTTTAAACCTGAATGAGTCGGGTACTGCAGCAGCTGAAAAGCATGCAGCAGGCCCTATGGAACAAAAGGAATATGTGATGTGGAAAGATGTATTGGATAACAAATGGTATGGACCGGATCTTGTGGTGGCAAGATCCAGGGGAGCTGTATGTGTTTTTCCACAGGGCCAAGAGGCTCCGCTTTGGGTTCCGAGCCGGCTGACACGCATGACCAAGGAAGCTCCTAAGGATGAGGCTGAGTCTCCGGAGGAAGTTCCTGCAGACATCCCTGATGACATGGATCCATGGGAAGGCGGAGCACTGAAGGGGAATCCTGTCAGCCTTCCCAAAGGCGATGCCTGTTTGGCATGATGCCACAGTTTTCCCCAGATTTTTACCACCAATAGAAACCTTGATTTACCATTTTTAATGTATAAGTCTAAAGTGGCCCTTTTAGGAGAAGCACGTAACTTTACAGAGAAAGGGTCCCTGTGCTTTCTGTTGCGTGGGCATGTTTTTGGCAAGCTGCCTGGGTGGCTGTGTGTTGTGTCTGTGGTTGGTTTGCTGCCTTCGAGCCCAGACCAATAGGGATAAGGCTATATTGGGATAAGGTTATAATCTCTCAGGCATTAGCTACCCTGGAGTGTGGCTCCTTCCCCCAGATACGGTTGTCAGCACTAAGAGATGCTTAGGGCTTCCATCATGCACAGCCTATGCTCCCCATGAGATCTGTCGATCCATTGCACTTGGGTAGGTGTGCGGATGTAGACTCCTGCGACACAGCCTTTGCACCCCCGGGGTTTCTCGAATACCCATTACACAGGGGAAGGTGTGTCCATGGAAAATATCTTCCATCCTCGATCGACCAACACATCATGAGGTGGGGGTCAGATTGGATGACGTTAGTCCTGTGCTCATTGCTTACAAACAATAAGGGGGAACTGTAGTGAGCCGGACAGGATCGCCATTACAAGATGGCGCCGACATCCTGTCTTGTTTGTTACAAACAACTCCATATTTGGCTATGGCTTTGAGAGCTGCGCTCCCCGCTTCCCGCATGCGCGGTGGATGTAGATTCTTGAGCCTATCCCGATGCGGTCTGGTGTCAGCTGTTGGTGGCAGCCAATCACAGGGCGACCCGTGTGCCAATTCCCTATTTAAGCAGCTGCCTAAGTGCACCCCCTTCCCTTTGCTTCCTACTGTCTCTCCCCTTTGCTTTATGCTCTCTCTCGCTTTCCCCCCCTTCGCTTCCTGCTGTCTCTCCCCTTAGCTCCCTGCCCCCTTCACTTCCTGCCCCCTCCTTTCCTGCTCCCCATCAATCAAGGGCACTCCAGTAAAGCGTGATCTGAGTAGAATCCTGATGTGGTGGTCATTCTTCCTCGCCGGTCAAGAAGTCCGCCACATTTGTCATATTAAAATTTCCTCTAAGGCAAGTTGTTAGGAAATAATTAAAATATCAGAAGGACATGGTAACGGAAAACAAAACAAAAAGACCAAGAACCCCAATGTAGATCATGAGTTCTTATTTTTATGTTTTATCTAACTATGCTACTTACTAGTCCATAATTACTTTGTTATTTTAATATTGCTGGTTATATGAGCTGTTTCAAATAATCTTAATTATAAAAAAACCATTGTGCCCCTCAACATGAAAACCTATATGATATGTAGCAATTATTTGAAAAATATTTTTGTTAAAGCTCACACGAGAAGAAATAAATAACCCAGGTAAGTGTACCTATATTCTAGAAATTGAGTTCATAATGACTATTTTCCTAAAACAGAAAGCAATCTGGCCCATATGAATTCTCTAACATATTCTACAAATATTTAAGGAAGAAATTATACCAATTCTCTACAGTCTTTTCTAGGTGGAAGTACTTCTCCAAACTGAATAATTTCTAACTCATTTATGAGGCCAGCAATGCTCCAATGCCAAAACTGAATTATAAGAAAGAAATCAGCTCTCAGGAACGTAAACCAAAACTCCCAACAAAGCATCAGCAAATCAAATCCAACTATGTATAAATAATTATACACCAGGTGTGGGATTTATCCCAGGTATACAAAGTGGGCTCCATATTAAGAAGCTGATCCCTGTAACTTATCCTGTCAATATTCTAATGAAGAAAAAAGTCACATGATTCTACAAATAGATTAAAAGACTCACCTGACAAAACCTGAGACTTTATTCTAATAAAGCCTCCCCTTGAACTAGAAATGGAGGAAAGCAGCCCCCCCTTGATAAAAAATAAAACAACAATAACAACAAAAGCCTTCAAAAATCTGCAACAACTATCAATCTTAATAATGGAATTCCCAAAGCTTTCTTGCGAAGGTCAGGAGCAAAGCAGAAATGCCTGGAATCACCACTGTCTTTTGACATTGGACTAATTCAGGAAGACAAGAAAAGGAGATAACGTGTGTCCAGCCTGGGAAAGAAGAAATCAAATGGCCTCTGCTCATATACATAGCCGTCAGAGCGGAAAACACGAGCACGCTGATAAGTTGTCTAACTTCAACTCAATCTTGGGATGAACCTAAAACTGCCCTAAAAATACGTTCTATTTAAAAGATTCCCCAGACATATTCGAGCACATTCATTGGTGTATATGTGTATCATTGAATTCAGGAAATTTACAACCAGCTCCTAATTGAATAAGGCATTCTCTCGTTGGCCAATGCACTTTATAGCAATGCACAATTTTTATCTGGAGATGTCTATTTCTCTTGCTTTGTTTTGTTGGGTTGCTTACGTACTGATGGGAATTATTCATGTTTTTGAACACTATTTCTTACAGCTAGTGTATCTTAAGATGTCATATCTAGTGTGTGATAGTTGGGGTGTTTTTACTTATTTTTTCAATGCCATGGTAGTGTTTGGTGAATATAGTTTCTTAGTTTTAATGTCACCAAATATATCAATCTAGTCATATATTTTATTGCAATTTTTGCTCTTATTGTTAATATTTTCTTTCCCCAATTTCACATTATTTTGATATCCTTACTCAAAGTCCTTAATTTTCTGTATTATTTGCCTTCATTAGAGGAAATATACAAGGCATTCCATTTCCTCCAGGAAATTATTGCTTTTTCTATTATTTTTCAATTGTAAGCATTTTGGATTTCCACTGGAATTTCTTCTTTTACCCAGGTGGATTTTCTCTCCTGAACGTATGAGGTGATTTTAACCTTTTCTTTGTTAGTGATCTCTAACATATTGTGCTGTGCTTGGGAATGTAATCATTTGATGGTCTTTGAAATTTTTTTGAGACTTCCTTTATGATCAAAAGTGTGATCTGGGTTCCATGTGTGTTCGCGTAAGATACATGTTTCCTAGGTCCTGGTGTGGTGGACTATATATGTCTTCTAGATGAATTCTTAAATTATATTTCACAAATTTTACATATTTCCCCCCTTGACAGCATGAGCTATCAATTTACAGAGAGAAATGTGTTCAACATCTGATGGCGATCTGTCCATTTTTCTCCGCAATTTCGTTGATATTTGTTATATATATGAAGGCTATTAGATGGCATAAAGCTTGTAACTATGCTATGTTTTTTTTTTTATCTCACTGATGTTCCTTGTCTGAAAGTCTAATGGTGACATAATTACATCATCCTTTTTGCCAGTGTTTATGTGTGGTGTTAGTCAGAGTCTGATTAGGAAAACAGAAAACACTTTCAACATCTAAACAGAGGGACTTTAACCTAAGCAATGGCCTGCACAGATGGTAGGTGATCTGAGAAATGCAATAGAAATGGGGAAGGGATTTCAAGATTAACAACAGCGAGGGGGCGCTACCATGAAGAGGGTAGGTAGGAAGAGAGGGGGCAGGTCAAGAGCATGACTACCCATACAAGCTGAAACCGTAAAAAAGAGGAGCCATAGCAGTAGACCATGCTCTGCTGTGGACTGCCTGAAAAGAGACAGAGTCACTGACACCCTTGGGAAGTACCTCTACCGTCCAGCAGCCTCAGCTCTTAAGGACCAAAGGCATACAGAAGCCAGGTGTTCCAGGGAAGACACAATTCTCATTCTGTGTTGACATCGCATTGGCTTTGGAAGTGGCACCCTGCACACTGGCTCCTGTGCCCTTCTGACACATCCCTACTGTGCTTCAAGCTCTTTCTTTGAGCACAAACATGAAGTAATTACGACACAACGAATGGTGTTTGAGGCTCATCTTATTCTTTCCTCGCCGCTCTCTGGAGGAAATCTTGTCACCAGGATAAGGGGGCCTTATGTGTGGTCACCATCCAGAGCACAGTCCTTCTGCATCACTTGGACTCTGTTACCTCTTGTTCCTCCAGAGCAAGAGACCAAAGCTACTCATTTGCGGGAGAAGCAGGGCCAGGGACTATTTCAAACTTTCTGTGTACTAATGTTTCAGGCCAGGCTATCGTGAACTGGATCTAGATGGATTTTGTTTTTATGTCCAGCTTACTCTTACTTGTTTATTCTATATCTCTTGGCTGGCTGCTTGATTTTGGAGCAGGACTATGAGAATGTTGCACAGGTTATCCTTAAATTATGCGGCTGAGGATGACCTGCAACTTCTAGTCCTGTTGTCATGACCACCCAAGTGCTAGGTTACACAAGGCTTTTATCTTTGTGGCTTTGGTAGCTTTGAGGCAGGAGCACATAAAGAGTAGTTAAGCACGCTAGAACCCAGATTATCTCGATCTGTACACGGATGTATACCCTGTTCTTGTAATAATGCCTTACGTGCGTATGCCTCACACAGATATTCTTCCCTAAACAACACTTAGCAATATGCTAATATCATAAAGCAAGCCTGGCACCAAGCTGCACACAACAGTGCTCTCTAAACAATGGAGGAAGTTTCTGCTTCCCTAATGGCAATCAAACGTAATCAGATGCTATTTGATCATACTATTGCTATGTCTGCATAAAAGAATAAAGAAGAATCCAGCCTCAACTGGCTTGGGGTACATGCACCGTAAGGCAAAGCTGTGCCTTCAAGCAAGCTTTCAGAAGGAATCAGTTACTTACCATCTCATGCTTGTGTGAAACTGGATGGGATGATGATTACAATCCGAGGTTTTGTGGGAGGGGATATTTGCAGTAGATTATATAGCCATAACCAATCAAAATAGAGAACCATCCAAACGACAGTCTTTAGTAGCTGGCCCTCCTTTCTTTAGCCCCCATGAAAGGAGATCCCAGACAGTAACCTAGGGCCCTTGAGTGCCTTCTCTGACCTGGACCACTGCCCTCCTGCAATGGAATCTGACCTTCCTATAGCTTTGCTTTGAATAAAAGTTCCTTGCAACTCTGTGTCGGCCCTTTATTTCCATTCTTAGAAGAAGAGGTCAAGAATCTAGAAACAGCCAGCCTGGATCCTGATAACTGGTAATTGATTGCTGTTCTCTCCTCCTCTTCACTGCTACCATTATTGTTATTAATTATTATTAGTTTCTTTTTTGAGACAGGGCTTCTCTGTGTAGTCCTGGCTATTTTGGAATTCACTCTGTAGACCAGGCTGGACTTGAACTCTCAGAGTTCTGCCTGCCTCTGCCTCCCATGTGCTAAGATTAAAGGTGTGCTCCACTACCTCCTGGGCAATGTAGAATTTTCTGTGTGTCTGTTATTATTTCCTAAGTGTTTCACTCTTTCTTGCCTTCTTTGGATGGATTTGGTTTTCCTTCTTCACTGTTTCTTTTCTATTCATTTAGATGCCACACACTATACTTTGAGACACCATTCTAAAAACATACCATGTATTTTTTTACTTAATAATATGTAAATATAAATGCCTTCCTTTCCTACTTTCTTTTCCAGTTACCTTTTTCATATTCCCCTTTCTTCCTTCCCCATTTCTTCTCTTTCTGCCTTTCCTTCCTCTTTCATTACACTCCACTCAGTTGACCTCTAGGTCCATTAGAAAGGCCCAGCAAGGTCAGTGTTTGACCAGGGCGGATGTGGCAGAGCACCCCTGGGAGAAGGAGATATCCATAGGGCTGAGCAGAGTCAGTCACATTTGTCATAGGAACCTGGAATGGGATACTGAGCTGCATCCGGGCAGAAAGGTTTTTGGAGGAGACTGGAACAAGATGTTGGAGCTTTTTCAAAATGATTAGGAAACATTGTAGAAGAAAAAGGTGATGAGATGTGTATAGAGATTAGGGCATAGTCTCTCTGAAAGAGATCTCAGCAGGACAGGAAAATATCCATCTGCGAGGGGGTGGAATAACAGACTCTGGTTCATGGTGCTGATGTGGGAGGGCAGCTAGGGGGGGAGGGTGATGAAATCACCCAGCCTAGCCTGGCTCTCTGAGGGGTTGGGAGCCAGAACAGGGTGAGAGAAACCCTATGGAGGCTGGAAAGAAAGAACAAGATGAGCCTGGAAAATCCTTTTTATGCTATAAAATAAACAAGTACTCAGAAAATGACTAAAAAAAAAAATGAAGCCAGCCTGGTAGGACTCATTGATAAAAAATAAAGACAATTTTCAATATCAGAATAATGAAAAAATGGATTATACCAATTTAAATGAATAATCCAAATTTTAAAAAAATACATAGAAAACCAAATGAGAAACCAGGTTGGGCAGTAAGTATTTAGTTACTCACTGAGAAACTTGAGAACCCAGAAAAAGGAGTCTCACCCCACAGGGTGAGTCTTGGTCTCAAAATAAAAATAGATAGAAGTGAGGGCAGTAGCTCAGTGAGTAAGAACTCTTGTAACCAAGCCTGATGACTTTTGGGCCCATAAATGACTTTAGCAAATTGTCCTTTCAGTTCCACATGAGCGTCATGGTATATGTGTACATACATGCTCAGTCATACATGATAGATGGATGGATAGATGGATGGATAGATGGATGGATAGATGGATGGATAGATGGATGGATAGATGATAGATAGATAGATAGATAGATAGATAGATAGATAGATAGATAGATGACTATTTGTACAGCTTCATTATAACTTCCATTCAGGACTTACTAACTATCTTTCCTCAGTGACTCTAGTCCAGGACATATTCCTCCAGTGTCACATCTGTAGAAACCACAGCCATCCAAGAGGAGACCAGTGATGTTGCCTAAACTCTACTATTGCTGCTAAAAATGTATCTGGTCACAAGGATACATCAGGTGATTCTAAATGAGAGATTACAAAGTAACCATCACACAATTTTTACGTGTCAAGGCCATGGGAGTCTGAGAAGAAGCATGAGGACTAAATGCAACATGGGATTCTGAACAGATTCATTTTCTCTTGCGTGCTAGTGTGCTGGAAAGGTAGGTCAGTGAGTAAAATGTTTTCCGGGCAACTTAAGAAACATAGTTAGGATGTCTAGAATGCATGTAATGACCTTGGCAAGCTGGCTAGCAAGACTAGCTGGGATCAGGAAGCTCTAGGTTCAGTGAGAGACTCTGCCTCAAAGTATAAGGCAGAAAAGAACTGAGAAAGAAACCAAATGTCAACTTCAGGCCTCCACACATACCCCAAGAGGCTTGCATATCACCCCACATATATACATATACACATACATATGTGAGAAAAAAACATTGAAATAATTAGACATTTTGAGGGGGCAGGAGGATAAAGGACACAGTGTGTCAATGATTAGTTCATTACTCCTATTTGTAGAATAACATACAGAAGCATTCAGGGGGTAACAAGGCCCCAGATCTGCAACTTCTCAAGTGGTTTGGTATGGTGGCTAGTCTTTTTATACACTGTGAAGATGTGTCTTTGCCAAGGCACCTTTTGATTGGTTTAATAAAGAGCTGGACAGCCAGCCAATGGCTAGGGAGGAGAGGATAGGTGGGACTTCTGAGCAAAAATAGGAACTCTGAGAAGGAATCAGAGAATCAGGGATTCACCAGTGAGACATGGAGCAACTCAAATGTGCAGTGTGGAGGAGAGGTAACAAGCCACATGGCAGAATGTATATTAATATAAATGGGTTAAGTTTTAAGAGCTAATTGAAAACAAGCCTAAGCTAAGACTAACATTTGATAGTTAATAAGTCTCCATGTCATTATTTGGGAGCTGGCAGTAAAAAAACTAGGTTTTGGGGGTGGGAAAGTTGCTACGGTGCCATTATAACTTGTCTGTAACTGTTATAGAAATTGGTATTTCTCTCTTTTGGGAGTCACTTCACTTGAAGTTTAGTTCATTAACCCTATTTCATCTCCCTTCTGATGTTTATGCCATTTTTGAGGCTTTCCACTGTGTCTTCGGGATAGCCCAATAGATTTATACTCAATTTCTGCACCAATGCTTTCTTCTAGTTCTCCATATTTATACATGTTCACTGTTAGAAATTACTTCTGAAGTCATGGGATTTTTCTGTGATAACTGTTTTAATTCTCTCAGAAAAAAAGAAAGTCTTATTGTGAGGGTTTGTGTATTAAGACAAAAACTGAGTTCTTGCTTGTTTGTTCTAACCTGAAGACAACCTTCTTTGAAATATATAATTTGAGAGACTTCTGAATTTAAGAACAACAGTGATTTTTCCATCAGCACTACAGTGCCACTGTTTGTCTCCTAAATATGCTTTCACCAGAATGATTGGGTCTTGGCAGTTCGCTATCTCTATTGAAAGTTTCAAGGTTTTCACTTTGTGTTTGACCTTCCACAGATGAAGTATAAAGTGCACTGAACTTTCTGTCTCTCTTGGTTAGTATCTTCCATACATTCTGGAAAATGATGTCCATTATCCCACTGAATATTGTCCATCTTTGGTCTCTCTTAGTAATTCTAGAACTCCAGGGATCATCCATCATTACCATCTGTCTTCCACTGCCTCAATTTCCTCCAGTTTCCATCACTTGGTGCTCTTTACATTTTCATTAGTAGTTTTTTGTTTGTTCGTTTGTTTAACAATCTAAATACCATTTTAAATTTTGTGTCAGGTAACTCTCCTAGCAGGTCATATTTTACAATTTGTTTTTTAAGTTGGTTTTCAATCCTAATTGTTTATTCCTTATGCATCATCATTATTATTGTTGTCATCATTATTGCTGTTGTCGCTGTATCTGCTGTTGAGAACAGATGCCGCAGTGATGCTCTGAGGTCTGGATTTAGTAATAGTTCTAGGTTTTTCTGTCAGACATATTGGGGAAATTGTATTCTTACCTGTGGTCAGTCTGAAGTCTGGTACAATATGAGCTACTTGTGCTAGATTCTTAGAAGATGCATTTCTCTCTCTCTCCTCCCCAGAGCCAGGACTCAGAAATACATGCCTTCCTGCAATGTCTCCTTCGTCTATCACTTTCTGTTTCCTGGTTCACACACTGCAAGTATTATCTCACAAGGCTTTTATTGGCTTTATGTAAGAGGTCAGAAGTCTTTTAATCCCTTCTCCTCCCATTCTCCTTTTATTTTCTACACCATGGAAAACATTCAAGTAGCGTTTACTTTGAAAGGGCAAAGGGCCCTATTAATTATCCAGGTAAAATTGGTTTTACCACTCCAAAGTAGCAAGGGCTGGGAACCAGACTTGATGTGAATTAGACAAAACAGAAACTCTGCCCCAGGCACTAATCAAAGAAAAATATGACAAGATTTCACACTTTCAAGATAAAATCACTTCTTTTACTTTGAACTTCCATAGCCTCAAGAATCAAAGAATCAAAAGAAAACATCGACAAAAGGTAATTAACCAAGGAAACAGGGCAGCTACTGTACAAAAGAAAACTGTACTTCCCCCAAAACTATTGGAACTGACTCTCCTCTTGCTCTCTCTCTCTCTCTCTCTCTCTCTCTCTCTCTCTCTCTCTCTCTCTCTCTCAGAGAAATACAGACAGGATCCCCATCTCCTATAACTTTCCCCAAATTACAAATTTGCTGGCAACTCATTTACAAAAAGCCAGGCTGTGGTGGTGCATGCCTTTAATCCCAGCACTCGGGAGGCAGAGGCAGGCAGATCTCTGTGAGTTCGAGACCAGCCTGGTCTACAGAGCTAGTTCCAGGACAGGCTCCAAAGCCACAGAGAAACCCTGTCTCCAAAAACCAAAAAAAAAAAAAAGATTTAAAAATTATTGTCAACTATATTATATATTATTTGTCAGCAAGAGCAATCTAAGGCATGTCTTCAGGGTCTGGGGGACCAGAATATGAAAGCTTCAAACATGAACTGTCACCAAGCTGAAAGCTGGTAAGAAGCCGGGGAAGGAGAACTCTCCCATCTCTGTCAAGTCTGTGAGGGAAGCAGAAAGTTAACCACTGGGGTGTCGGGGGGGCGGGGAACTCTGCCTGATGTGCACCAGAGCCCTCGATGCCAGAACCTTTCCCCGCTGCAGGGTCCCACAGGTTACGGCTTATATGAATTTGAAGTCTACTGCATCGGTCTTGTTAGTTTTCTAGAATTTACTATTCTTGTTAAAGATGCCATTAGAAGCTAAAATTCAAAGTCACCTCTTTGATTACTACATCTCTATAACATATACAAAATACATGCTAAAAGATTGTTTTTTCACATCTTATTCTACTTTTTGTTTCCAACCTCTGAACTGAGATTAATGATTAATGAAAAAGAAACCCTTTTAACCCACATAGACATGCAAAAGAAGAAGACAGAAAATAGAGACTTGGTGGATAGTTCAAGAAAGTTTGCTTTAATGGAGGACGATCAATATTACACAGAAATGACGTAGCTACCGGCTATGAATCACGGGTTGAATCTAGACTCGGTTCCTTTCCAGAAATGCACTCTTAGATCGAATCCTCTCTCAACTATTTTTTTTTTTCATCTGTGAAATGGAAAGAGTAAGATTTGCTTTATTTTGAGAAGGTCCTGGAATGATTTGGATGAAATGATTTCCAAAGGAGAGATCAGAAGGTTCTAGAAACTCTTTCAAGGAAAGCATTGCAAAGACATGTGACCTGACCCAAATCTCGAAGAAGGGCAAATGCTGGTGGGGGGGGGGGGGGGCGGTGCTCTTTGCACACAGGCATCTTTGCTTCCTGACTCCAGAGAGATGAAGAGGGACTCAGGAGTCAATTTAGGTTTCAACTTCTTCCTGACTTTTGGCTTATACCAACAAGTAGCTACAGTCTCAGATGGTTTGATTCATCGTCTCGGAAGAAGACATAACATAGGTCCACCTAGCGAATTGACTATTAAAAAATAAAACCATGACACTTAATCTCAGGGGTTTTTATTCTGAAAAGCAGAGCAGCTTGACAGGATTAAATGCAACAACCAATGTAGATGTTTAATACATATTCCCAACTCTATGGTTATTAATTTTTAACTCTTATTAATGTAGCCATTTTCCCTAGTGTTTCTTCCTCAAGCCCCACTCTAGAGTGGCGGCTAACTTGCTTCATCTCTTTCTCTCTCCAGCCACCCTTTGCCCTGGGCAGAAGAACATATCTCTGATTAAAGGTTACATCCCGTGAAGACTAACTGTAAAGGCCAGTCCACAATAGACAGAGAGACAATGCGTTCTTGTTCAGAGCAGCCACCAGCAGTGATGACAAAAGCCATCAATGGGCTGAGGTCAAAGATCATCAGGTCCCTCTGTCACTCCATTCTTCTTCCTGCTCTCAGTGGAGTTCATAGGAACTCAATCTCTGGTCTGAAATCTAATCAAAGCTCAGCCTCTCAGACCTCAGCCAAGAACACACACAGAACGAATGCTGTAGGCAAAACGAAATCTTCACGTGGTCTTCTGAAACTAATGGAGATTACCGAAGTGTGGTGCAAGCCACCGGAGGGGCGGGAGACCTTAGCAGAATTGGTGACTCAAGCTTTGGGAATGAGGATTAGCAGAAGAGCAAGGAGGTTAGTGTCCTGTGCCACCACACCTGCCCAGAAACAACAGGTTGTATGCTGAACACTTAAACTATATGGCCTCATTTCATGGTCAGAACCATAACTTGAAGTTGCTATAATTATTGTGATTTTTGTAAATGATAAAATCTGGGTGGAAGCTGGAATTTAAACACAGGTCTGTATATTCTCCCTTAGTATCCTCAGCCAGGAATCCCTTCAACCTCACGACTTGTACTTCCACCGATCTTTTGCATGGTACTTCATAGACGAGCCAAATTAACCTTTCTGTGCCGTAGTTATCTGGTCCCATCTTATCGCGTCTGTCCCATGGACTCCAATGTTGCATGCTAGAAATGAGAAGGTAAACAACACACATCTATTTTATCTCTATGTTTATCTAGTACCTGATCCATGTACTCATCTGCTGGGCATGGAATACATATTTTTGATACAGTCTGAATTAATATGGGAAATTAGGCATCACCCTAAGTATGCTCACCCCTGTTTCCAGTCTTTGGAAGCCAAGTGTTATGGTAATAACAAAAAAGCAGACAAACAAAATACTTACACGGATATTACCATAGGCTTTTCTTTCTCCCAGTGAACAATTTGGGAGGAAAGTGGTGCGTGGGTCTGTTTTCTGGTTGGTGGCCGTGGTTTGTTTGGAAAATTGCTCATCGTTTCAATTCTGTCATTTTTCAAGATTCTGAGTTCTTTCAGCACAAGAGTAGAGGTTTCTGGCTTGGTTGTACATTTCTGAATGTTCATTTTAAAACGTCGACAATTCTCCACTCTGAACTCCAGTGTGGTGTGTCTGCTCTTTCTGACTCCTATTGCTTTCTCCCACTTCCTGAAGTGAGGTGAGTATGTTTCATTCCTCCTTCTAAATGACAAACTTTCAGTGATATTTCTCCAAATACACAAAACCTACTAGTAAGCAATAATAGCTGTTGAATAGACTAATGAATGAAAAAAGAAACAGAAGGGATAACTAATTTTACAATCTAATTCAGAAATATTAGCCCAAAAAGAAAAAGGAAAACATACCATATTGCATATGCTTTGTACATTTATTTTTGTCCACAGCGATAACTTCAGAAACATTTAAACATTTTTATTTGTTATTATAATTATTGCTATTGTTGTTGCTGGTGCTGCTGGTGTCTCTCTCTCTCTCTCTCTCTCTCTCTCTCTCTCTCTCTCTGTGTGTGTGTGTGTGTGTGTGTGTGTGTGTGTGTGTGTGTGTGTGTAGGAGTGAGCACATGTGCCATAGCACACATGTGGGGGACAGAGGAAAACTCAGTGGAGCCAATTCTCCCTTTCCACCTTTACATGGGTCCTAGAGATCACACTTACACATTCAGGCTTCTCAGAAAGCATTTTTCTGGGCTGGTCCACCTCACTATGCCATACGAATCCAAGAGACACAACCAAAACAATACATGGGAAACTCATGGGATACTCATTTTGTCAATGTCTGAGAGAACCTCTAAGAAAAGACGCCCAGATGGAAACCAAGGTTGGCAACGATGCTCGGTGCTGACTGAGCTCTCACTGGGCCAGCCGGCAGCTCAAAATGGAAGCACGTGATCTCGTCTAACTCTCCCAAGAATCCCGAAAAATAGATGTCACTTTTACACTTAAAATACAGCTTCCGAAAATGTCAGATAAATGACTCAAGGTCTCAAGACAGGAAGTGGTGGAGCCAGGGATCCAAGGCAGATTTTATAACGCTGGGACCTCAGCTTGTGATCCTCCCATGACAAAACCCTCATTCATGAGAGTTCCTGCCATACCATCCATCAGACGCTTCAGTCCTGTTCTCTATTATGCCCAGATCTGTGAAGTCTCCCAAAAACAAACAAGAAGACAGAGTCCCGTATGTAAAAGCAAAGAGCCTTTGTTTATACAAGTTTGCAAACTTGATCTCTCTGCATGCCCAAAATATTGGAATAAATGAAGAGCCCCAAGCTCAGTTAGAGTTGGGTTTTTTATAGTAATAAGGGTGAGGGCGAAGGATTTCTAAGGTTCAGGACTTCTGATTGGTTGACAGTTGTCTAGGGGTGTCCTGGTGAGTGTGTAGAGGTGATCCTATCTACAACAGTTGGAATGTGAAGAATTTCCTTCGGATATTCTGTTCTTGGGTGGTGCCTGGGTAATCTCAGTTTGTGGTTCTTCCTGCATCCAGGTATTGCCTCAGGGTAAACTACTGAGACTCAGGCCTCCGTTAAGTTTATCATGACTTGGTCTTGCTGGTTGGAAGTTAAGAACTTCCTTTGGGTGGTCTGTTCCTATTAAGCTTATCATGGCTGGGTCCTACACTCACAATATTGTCTTTTTGTGACAAAGATTATGAAAAATCTTTGTTCCATAAGATAGACTATCTCCTGTGTGTCCATCCACACACATCGCATTAAAGTAAAAAGAGAAAACATGTAGGGTAAACACCAATGAGAGGAAAACTAAATTGTTCTGGAGACTTCCATTCTCTTGTCTGCTGGTGGTCAACTAATGGTAACGTAATAGAATGCGTTGATTTGACTTATACAGCCAGGAGTTACCTCTGGGCGGTAGCCTTTGCATGAAATTTGCTCTTGGTGATGATCTGAAGCCCAGGATGGGAGTCCTCACTGGAAGAGACTGCAGCCTGTGGGAATACGGAGTGAAGGAGTAACCTTGGATTGTGTGTTACAGAGAACCTTTGTAGCAGCCTTTATGCCTTAGTTTAGAGATCAGTACATGCATTTTTCTTCCCTGGGTGTTTAGTTTGATTTATTCAGTAACGGTTTCCCAAGCACCCGACACTACTGTATGCCTTCCTGAAGAGAAAGTGGTGAAGAAGATAGCCAGCTTACCCCACCCCCATCCCAGAGCTCGCGGTCCACAGGAGGCCAACTGTTAGATGGGGAAGTACAGGCTCACGTGACAGGAGCAAGGATGACTGACACAGGGGTGCCAAAAGCGCGTGCTTCCACGAGCACTGGAACCCTAATAAAATTCCGTGATCTTAAGGGTCAAATTGTTGGAAAGGCTGAAATTTTATTACATGAAAATGGTAAATATTTTACAAAGCACACAGACAGATGATGAAATGATTTTTATTAAATTTCAAAGATGGCAAAAGATCAAAAGAAAAGTGCTGTTGTTCAAATGTATAGATCGTAACAGATAATAAGGGCTGCGGCTGAGAGACTGTGTTACGGACGGTTTAAGACAGTAAAGGACGAGAAGATGAACTTTACCAAGACCACCAGAACAGCTGGAAGGACTTCTGTGGTGGGGTTTCTCAGGGAGGCAGGAGATGGCACTTAACTCCAAATGTCAGCAAGAGTAGGAACATATAATCCCGAAGCAGGGTGTAGCTCTTGATGGAAAATAAGAAAACAGCCAGGAGAGAAGGGGGAGGAGGGGCCAGGAGGGAAGGGAGAGGGGCTTGGCAATTCAGCCTGACAGAATTCATTGCCTGGTCGGACATGGATGGATATTGTCTAAACAGACTTGGCAGAATTCTAAGACAATGCAGAGAGGAGCTCAGAGATCCAGAAGGCAAAGGGTAGCTGTAAAACCACAGAAAACCCTGAGAGGGAGTTGGGTGGAGGGGAGACGATCTCCATCATTCCCCACGAAGAGGTATGTACCCATTGGGTCTATTTTGTTCTGACGTCACTCTTCTTTTTCCCTGACTATTTTCATTTCCTGAAGTCAGAGTGCTGGTGCTGGACGAGGAGGGCCTCTGAGGTCTGCATGTCTGTAACCTGCAAAACTCTGGAACTGAATCTCCGTTGGAATTGCACTGGGAAAGGGGGACTTTAGAAAGGGGTTAGGCAATGAGATCTTCTCCGTCCTGCAGGAGACTTTTGATGCTGTCATATGCAAGGTAGGTTTTTAAGTTTGGAGGGGCAGTTCAGTGGCAATGTGTAGGCCTAAGATGCACCAGACCCTACGTTCAACCCCCTCCCCCCACACCTTCTGCTTTGCAATAATACACATTAAAGGCCTTTGCCAGATGCTGGAGGCTTTATATTGGACTTCCCAGCCCGCCAAATTGTGAGCCAATAAATTTCCATTCTAATAAGTTTCTGATCCTTATAAATTAACCAGTTTGTGATACTGTCTCAGCAGCACAGAACAGGCCAGGACAAGGGCCTCATTGTTTTTCTAAATCTGGCCCAGAACAACGCCGAGTGTCTGTTAAATTCTTAGGTGCTCTTTGTATCCCATTTTCTGGTGGTTTATTTCTTCTCATCAGCCACACAGGCCACTCGGCCTACCTCACAGTGTGCTGCTGCACCAACTTTCCTATCTCGGGATATAATTTCCTAACAGTACTCTATCAGAAAGAGCAGCGGGATTCTATCAGAGAGAGTGCCCCTCACCTACTACAGCAACACAGTTCCTTCACCGGCGAATTTTCCAGTTCACAAAATGCCGAGAGTTTCACCGCTATTACAACCGTATAGTTCAATGCAATTTAAAACCCATTTTTAAAATCATGTGGTGGATTTACCTCCAGCACACAGATCCGATTTTCTGTGTGTTGAGATGCCACCTAGTGGGCAATATGGAGTGTGCAGGATGAAACACAACCGATCATAGAGGAGTGTCATCCAGCATCTCCTTTCCTTAATATAAGGTTCAAGTGACAAATCTTAGCTGGTGGAATATCTACGCTGGAAAGATGACATTATTTATTTGGCATAGGTTCCGCTTGAAAGGAACTGAAATTTGGAATTATCTTTAAATGTTAGGCCAAGGGAGAGTTAAAAGAATATATGAACATATATCAAAGACATAAATTTCAAGTTATCGTGGGTATTATTGGAAAGAGAAATTGATGAGAAAAAGTAGCTTGTTTTGTCTTAAGTGATTATGATGTATAGTAAATAGAAGACCAAGCTTTGAGAATTCAAAGCATGCAGCAATTTTGTTTGTTTGGTTTTTTGTTTTTTGAGACACAGTTTTTCTATGTAGCCCTGACCGCACTGGAACTAGCTCTGTAGACCAAGCTGGCCTCGAGCTCACAGAGATCTGCCGCCTGCCTCTGCCTCCTAAAAGGGATGTGCCATGACTGTTCAGCTCCAGACAACAATTTTAAACTTACGTTCTGCTTCAAAACTCTTTCGGTCTGGGACAAATCAAATACACATCTACATGGAGTAAAAGCTGACTTTCCAAAACTGTCTTCCAAGTCTTGTACATGAGCAGAGCAGCTGGGACTGAGGCTCTGCCCCGGGGAGCAGGAGAAGAACCACCTCAGGATGCTTTGTAGCGGTTCCTCTGGCAGTCCTGGAGGAGGAGCCTAACAGACCTGAGTATTCTGCTTCAGTAAGAGATCTGTGCTATGGGGGATGGGCGACTCCTGCCTAGACATCCCCGAGTTCCAGTACTGTTAGGAGATCTAGAAATCTTAAAAGTGCTCTCTCTCTCTCTCTCTCTCTCTCTCTCTCTCTCTCTCTCTCTCTCTCCCTCTTTCTCTTTCCTCTAAGATATTTTTTAGACTCACCTGTAACTGGGTAGAGAATTGATCATTTTCTATGAACAAGTCCAATCATTTCGCACAAAGCCCCAGTACACAACACTGTATAAACAAACACACAAACAAACCACACTGGGAGGAGCAGAACAGCATCTATGCCCACCAAATTGACACTTGGTGCACATCCGGATGCAGAGGATGGATGGAACTGATTCAGAAGGACGAGGTGGTAGGGACCTCCTGCGTTTGCGGTTGTGATTAGGGCAGTAAGACTCACACTGCCAGCTCTCCTCCAGATCTGATGGCACCTTCCGGTAAGTATCTTCACGCCTCCCCAACTATTTGACAAAACCCAACAGCAACTTGACTTGGAGTAATATGGAGTTAATAGTAAGAGTTTATGTGCAACTTGTCTTACATGCAAACTACTTTCGATGTGCTTTTAACTGTGAGGATTCAGCAGCACAGTGTATATGAATATGCTCCCTGAAAATGAAAACGTACAGGCAATACAGCCATACTGCAAACTACCGGAGAGCTTCCCAGGGGTTGCTGTAACATTAGTCAGAACAGATCAGAAGGAATAGGAGTGGGGAGAAGGGAATGGAGGGGGGAGGGAGACAAAGGGAGGAGGAGAAAGTCTAGCTAGTAGTTGTGTTAATCTATTAAGAAGTGGGAAGAGTGTGAGGTTTCATCTTCAGAGCAACCAGCCTGAATCCCACTATTACTGCCTACTCGCAGCAGGAATTTGAGTGGTGACTATACTTCCAAGCTCAGCTTTTTCATCTGTGAATGAGAATAACAGGATCTCTGGGAGTACTGCCATAATGTATGCAATAGACAAAGAATCACGATGCCTGGCATGTAATGAGTATTTAATCAATTCAGGCACCTACTTTTATCGTGACTTTTACGATGTCTAGATTGAACTTATTTGAGTGTCTCTTGCTTTGAAAAGCACACGGTATGTAAAACAAATGAAAGAGATTTTCAAGAAAAATTCCAGGTGATGTATTATGAAACCATCTTGCCCAAGGACTGAGTGAGACGGTTACAACTTTAGAGGAAGATTGCATTAGACTTCGATAGACAGACTTCTTATTTGGAAGAAGGTTCAGCGTGTGCGCTGCAACTCTGAATGCAGAGCTAGCCTGTTCGGATGCATATAAGTCACAGCCATGTGCTTTTTGAGTCAGTGTGAGGAACAATGTTCCTCAGAACTGTCAGAGGGAAAACAGCTGCTGTGGAGGGTGATAAACTTCTGGACATACTTAAATCTGGACGAAATGTGTTCACTTTCGGGAGGAGTTGGGACATTTTCTTCATCAGCTAAACAGCTGCGTTGCATAAGGGTTCCATGTTCCTTCAATCTTGAGATGGTCTGATTCTAGGAAAAAGACAACAAAGAAAGGAGTTCTAGAAGAAAGAAGTGCAAAAGCAGTCAACCGTGTTTCCTTGCTCTTGCCTTTTCCTGCTGGGTTGTACGGTATTTACACAGGCCCACCACCACCTCTCAGATTCACTCAAGAGAAACTCTTTCCTAGTTCTTAAAACCTGGAATATGTGATATAGTCGTGGTACCTAAGAGCACGCAGCTTGAAGTAAAACTACATCACAGGTCAGATAAGGAGCGAGGACTGTTTATGTCTGTTGACCAACAGCATGCATTTTCCTTTAATGTCGGACTCCCCTCTGTATGCTGTGAATATGTTTTATTACCATTGGTTAATAAAGAAGCTGCTTTGGCCTATGGCAGGGCAGAATACAGGCAGGTGGGAAAAGTAAACTGAATGCACGGAGAAAGAAGGTGGAGTCAGGGAGATGCCTTGTAGTTACCAAAGCAGAAAGATGCCAGAACTTTACCAGTTACCTTAGCCACAGCCTCATGGTGATACATAGATTAATAGAAATAGATTAAGATGTAAGAGTTAGCTAGGAATATTATATGCCTGAATTATTGCTGTAATTAATATAGTTTTATGTGATTACTTGGGTCTGGGCAGCTGGGTAACAAAAGTAGTCTCTTCTTACATCCCGTCTTCATGGTTGCCTAGCTCCCTCTTGAACCCGTGATTGAGGTGGAAAGAATCCGCAGACATATTTTTTATTTACAGATATTTTGTTTCCATCTCCTAATACAGTTGGGCTTTGAGCATATAAAGAGCCGAGTTGATAAGGTAGGATTTCCTAGACACTGAACGTTAAACCAATGACCTAGGACTAAATGAGAAGCCATTGTTTCAGCTGACTAGCTATCTGGGGTACCCCAGGGTTCTAAGTCTCTTGTCTTCTGCTCTGTGGGCTTCTTGTTTCAATTCTCCACCTTTCCTCTGCTTCTTCAATTACTTGAGTTTCCTCGTATTTTCCATGAGATTGTTTGGATGCTTATGCTGTCAATAACAAATGTGAACCTGTAAACCAAGAACTCTTACGGAAGTAGCAATGTGAGTTGAGATGGTGGGCATTGAGAAAGGCTATAAACGGCTTATAAACCACATTTCAATGATTTGTGATCACTGATGTCACACCATGCTGGACGAGGCATCATCTTCTGGCAGAATTTCTAAAATGACAAAAGGGTAGTAGACTTGACTTTATTGATTCAGCTATTAGGCTAGCGTTTATACACACGACATTTGGCTCTCACAAGCCATCTGCAACAAATACTAAAATTTCAGTACTCATTTGGAACTAAGGAAATGGATACCAATAATAGATTGCTCAGCGTAAGTAAGAAAGTATCAGAATCCACGTTTAGAACCTTGTCTGGGTCACAGGCGCTTTGCTCTGCTGCCACTTCCTCCATTGTAATGGACTTATACACTGTGAACGCTTCTTTCATATCTTTCCAAGTAGTGAAATAACCATGGTAAGTTTAACACGTACAAGATTTTAAAATGCCCACGAATGCACAAATTATGAATATGCTAGGAAAGGCTTGAAGTCGGCTTATTTACAGAGCATCTCCAGTATACATTTGATGTTGACGTGTTAATATCAGGGCAGCTGGTTTCCTCTTAGGCACACAAGGCATGGAGGCAAGCTTGATACTCAGCTGAATCTTTCTTTTGTCAAATGTCTACAGGACTGAGGTGCCCTCCGAGCGCCCCACAAGTCCATTGCTTAAACTGAAAATGCCGACCTCATCTGTCATCAACACACAAAGGGCTGCAAGGGTTTTTTTTTTTTTTTCATTTCCACTTTATTTTCCACTCTCTTTCCAGTATTTACCTCCCACGTCTGGAATCAATTCTGACCGAAAGCAAAGACATAGGAAACCAGGCTCCTCCCACAGCCTTTCTCCCAAGGAGAGAGAGGAATACGGAAAATTGTGCATGCAGCCGACATTCTCTTTGAGAGGAAACTGGCCACCAAGACGGATTCTGCCCTCTAAGTGGCTAATCTGTCTTCCTGAGTTTAAGGGAACTATCTAACATTTTTGTCATTACAGCCTAGAAAACACATTTAAAATGAGATTTATTTGCGTGGTAAATGGTGAGAAGCCATTAGAAATGCTCAGCTTATTATCCTTTAACACCTCTGCACAGAATATTTTAGAGTTAGTCTTAGAAAAATCTTGCTGGCTTTTTCATGTGTTTTAACCACTGTGCCCATGGATTGTTAGCTGATATTCGCCCCACACAGAGACAAGAATCAGCCAATCACAGTGAACCCAATGATAACCATCATTTGAACAGTGGATTTTATGTTGTTGGGAGATGGTTTCCCCCCTTGATGGCATTGGGCTAACTTCATAGTCTTCTAAAATGTCTTTCAGAGGACAACTTTTATGTCTTTCTAGGGCAAAAATAGCTAACTTAGACACAGATTTGAAAAGTTGACTTTAGTAAAATAAAACTCACACAGTTTTATTTAACTTTTCTTTGAGATTATCTTCACAAAAAAAATTCTCCCCAAATTGGTAATAATAGCTTCAATCTAAACCCCTGAGGAAACATGCATATGAATATATAATGAAATCAATCTCTTAACTACATAAACTGCATCGTTCTGGTAAGACATCATTGCTGTCCTTTGCTTTAAATCAAAAGTGTGTGTGTGTGTGTGTGTGTGTGTGTGTGTGTGTGTGTGTGTGTGTGCGTGTGTGTGTGATATAGTGTGCATGTGGTGTGTATGTATGGTATGTGTTTGAGTGTGTGGTGTAGTGTGTATGTATGTGTGTGTGTGGTATATTGCACATGTGGTGTATATGTGTGGTATGTGTTTGAGTGTGTGGTGTGGTGTGTATGTATGGTATGTGTTTGAGTGTGTGGTGTAGTATGCATGTGGTGTGTATGTATGGTATGTGTTTGAGTGTGTGATGTGGCGTGTATGTATGTGTGTGTGTGGTATATTGCACATGTGGTGTATATGTGTGGTATGTGTTTGAGTGTGTGATGTGGTGTGTATGTATGTGTGTGTGTGGTATAGTGTGCATGTGGTGTGTATATGTGGTATTTGTTTGAGTGTGTGATGTGATGTGCTTGTATGTATGTGTGTGTATGTGTGTGTGTGTAGTGTGTATGTGTGGTATACTGTGTGTGTGGTATGTGTTTGAATGTGTGATGTGGTCTGTATGTATGTATATGTGTGTATGTGTGTGTGTGTTGACTCTGAGGGAAAGAACAATAAGAAAAATTCAAGCTTTCCAACTCACCTCAAGATACAGCACCCATTCCATGCAGGAAGATCATATATAAAGATGGAATAAAATATTACTATTAAAATACAATTACAGAATATGAGTGGAAAAGAATGAAAGGTCTTCCAGGGAACTTTTAGAAAGGGAGTATTCTGCCAAAACCAAAATCACTACTTAGCAGTGAGTCTGGGCACTTTAATCTATTCTCTTTAAGGTCATGGATGATTTTGATGCTCATCTTGTGCTAGGCACTGTGCAGAGACTGTTTTGTCCTCAGCACATACAGTAGGCATCAGGAAGTTGTAAGTGGATTACCAGACACTGCTCTGTGCCTTTCTTCCACAATTGGAATATACAACCATGAAACCCCTGAGAAAACAAGTCCAACTCCTGAGTGAGGGGAGTCACACAATGGAATAGTGCATCTTTTCAGAAGAAAACTGTTCCCCATGGTACAAAATAAAAGGGAAGGAGTCTCATGTGGGGAGCCCAGCAAGTAGAGGAGGTGAGCCCTAGGGAGGGTGACATTACACAGGGCATAATGGACTTGACTGCATGTTTGTCTAATCACCAGAGCTATTAAAATCTCTATAATTTAGATTCAGCCCCCCCCCCCCAAAAAAAAGGAAAGAAAAAGCAAAAAAAAAAAACTTCTATAAAAGAGAACACATGCTCCTGATTGGGCTTTACAGACCCATTCCTTTTAGTCTATAAAGCCTCCATCCAGCTGTGGACATGTGGCTGTTAAACCTGACTGATCTTCTTCTCCAGACCCTGTCCTCACCACTGACTGGGGTGCTCTGTTACTAGAAAGAGCAGTTGGGCCAGATCAAGTGATGCCTGATGAGGTCACGTGTCTTGGGGTTGCGCCCCAATACTTCAGTCAATTGGGCTTAATCTAAACCAAATGTGTCCCTACAGCAAGCCTGAAGGCTTCAGGATTGGAGACAACAGGAGTTTTACCTTCGTTCACAGAGCAAATGAGATTCTGGAAACTCAGAGAGTGGCAGCAAAAAAATTGTCTCTGGAGCTTAATCCAAAGAACACTGTGTAGGCATTTGTCTTCATACAGGGGTCTTAGCACATCCCAGACACCCAGGAAACAAACACTTTGGGATGACCAAATGGCAATGGTCACCATGGGAGTGTAGCACCTATGCTTTTAGCATCAGACTTCATTCTGCCCCATCTCTGCCAGGAGACTTGGGTTTTGTGTTAGTTAAGGTTTCAATTGCTGTGAGGAGAGACCATGGCCACAGCAACTCTTAAGAAGGAAAACATTTAACTGGGACTGACTTAGAGTTTAGTCCATTATCATCATGATGGGAAGTATGGTGGGTGAAAAGGGAAAAATGGTGCTGTAGAAGAGCTGAGAGTTCTAAATCTAGATTCATAGGCAGTAGAAAAAGAAAGAGAGAGAGAGAGACACTGGGCTTAGCTCGAGCACTAGAAATCTCAAAGCCACTCCCAGTGACACACTCTCTTCAACAAGGCCACACCTGTAATAAATAGTGCTACTCCCTATGGGGGCCACCTTCATTCAAACCACCACATGATGGAGGAGGGTCATTTGTATATCTGTTGCTTTTATTGGTTAATTAATAAAGAAACTGCTTGGCCTTTGATAGGACAGAAAATTAGGTAGGGAAGTGAGGCAGACGCAATTGCTCTCCTCTCCAAGATGGATGCAGGTTAAGATCCTTCCTGATAAGACACTACCTCGTGGTGCTACACAGATTATTAGAAATGGGGTAATCAAGATGTGGGAATTAGCCAGTAAGAGGCTAGAGCTAATGGGCCAAGCAGTGTTTAAAATGAATACAGTTTCCGTGTAATTATTTTGGGTAAAGCTAGCCGTGCAGGAGCTGGGTGGCAGGACGCAGCCTGCCCACTCCACTACAACCACAAATTCCAAATCTGCAAAATGAAGCTGTTGCTGCTGCTGCTGCTGCTGCTGCTGCTGCTGCTGCTGCTGCTGATGATGATGATGATGATGATGATGATTATGGTTGTGGTGATGGTGGTGGCGATATTGATTAAAAAATGAATGTACCTGTGCAATCAGAATAGAGTCCAATAAGTAGATGTAATCAACTAACTAATTTTTATTAGTCTTAACACCTTCCCTAACTAATTGGGCCACTCCTTCACCAGCTGAAAACCTAGTGATGACAGTAAGGCTGCCAAAGGTAAGGATGAATCTATAAGAAAGGTAAACACAGATAAGTTCCTAGAGACACCTCAACATCTGTTATACTTTATCCCACCTGCATCTAGGACATCTATAGTTTGAAAGTCTTCTGCTGAGCCAGAAATTGTTGGTCAGTCAATCTTTGAGAATACGAAAGGACAGGTGAGCATCCCAAGGCCATTTTGTCCCAGTTGTAGTCCAAGGAAGCAAATAGCTCTCAGTGACTGTAGCAAGTGATATGGTGGTTTGGTGTTCCCTTATTCATTCACTTCACAAGTATTTTATTGCCAACTTTGCATGTGAATATTAATGTGTCTTGGTACTTCCTATTCTGTTAAGTAGTATTTTTGTTTTCTTCATCACAGCCTTTTTTATTATCTGTTTTCTTAGTAAGATTGGTATGTTATGATAAAGTGCCCAGGAAGATCATCTGAAAAGGGGGGAGGATTTATTTGGGCCTCTAGTTTAAAAGATGTTAGTCAGTCTATAGTTGATTGACTCCCTTGTGCAAAGGGAGAATATCATGGCAGCTAGAAAAGAAGGAAGGATGGGATATGTGTGTGTTTGTCTGTGTCTGTGTGTGATATATGTCTAAAATACTTTGCAAGAGTTTCTAATACCTAAATTTCTTCTAGTCCCCACTTCCTAAAGATTTTGCACCCCCAATAATACAAAATAATAGTGGCCCAGACTTGAGCACATTAGCTTTTGGGGCATACTTCAGGTTAAAACTATAGCACTGTGGAGGCCCAAAAATGTGAGCCTGTTGTTACTTTGTCTGATAGTCTGAGAGTTTGGATGTTGCTCAAAATGTTTGACAAGTGTAGCTACACATACTGACTTAGGATGTGTTTACTTGGTTCTTTTGACATTAAGATGGCTTATACAAGTAAATTCATTCCATCCTGACAGATGGTCAGGATATACAAGTGTACTTCTGCTCTTTCTTTTGTATTATGAGGTTATATGGAGAATATCTGCCTTCAGGTGACTTGGTCTAGGGCAGCTTCACTGCCTAAACTGCAGGATGCTAATGATTTGATGTTTCAAAGTGTTAAAGCAATTAACTGTTCGAGTTGTCCTTTGTGTCATGTTAAAGAAGTCTTTTGTTGCATTCTTCCTCCTTTTGTATTGGGTATAAAAGTGCATAGAAAATTAAATGTGGATGAATTTTGTATTCACTGGACCACTCTCCCGGTACTATTCTATGACTTATGTTTTATTATTTTTACATGTCTTCATAGTCTTTACTTATATTTCTAAATCCCCACAACCTTACCCTGGTAAGAGGTGTTTTTATCAAGAATGACCCCCAACATAACACCCTTCCTCTAGCCCCACAAATCTATACCATCTTAAATGCAAATTATGTTCAGTCCATTTGCAAGAATTACCTAATAATTCTTAACAGTTTCAACATTTCTCAAAAATATGATTCCAAAGGCTCCTGGACTCGAAGCAAAGACTTATCTTGGAGTCACTGAAAAAGAAAAAATTCCATACTTCTCAGGAATACTGGCATAGAGTGAACACTCCTATCCAAAAGAAAAGAATCGGAGCATTAAAATGAAAGATCAGATCAAAGTGAGACCAAAGGCCTGCAAAAAAAAAATACAAATTTCCGCGTCTGATATTGTGGTACACAATGGTAAAATATGGACTCCCAAGGGTTTAGGTAGCCATGTCCCACCAGTCTTGACAGTTGCAGCCCACAAAGCTGCTTCCTCAGACAAGCTCTGTCCATCATGTGCAGCTTCCTTCAGCAGGCATCCCATATTCCTGGCATCTCTGACTTCCAGGGATCTCTACCACATCCTTAGCTTCACTCTCGGGGCCCTCTCAGGAAATGCTAGTGGGGACAGTAACTCTTCCATACAATGATTGGTTCATGTTTTCTCTTGAAATCTTGGAAGGAGCCTGATGAACATATAACTCTGGCATTCTGCATGCCTGCCAAACCAGCATATGGACAACATCTAGGTCAACCACAGGCGTGATCTGTACAAGACCCTTTCAAACTCCAGATCCAGTATCCTCGGAATCCCAGGCCAGCTAAACATGATGAAATGAACCATGGGGGACCAATTCTATGGAGTGTGAGCAGGATGCCCTGGTGTTTCTTTATCGACGGAAAGGGTAATACTTTGATATCTTTGAACCCATGTCCTTTGAAATTCCTGATGAGTTCTCAGGGCATCTTTCCCACTACCCAGTGCAAAGCCCTGAACTCTGAATCATGTCAGTCTCTTTGGCAACTGTATACTCTTTTTTAGAACCTTATACAAAATTCTTGCCAAATTTTAAATTTAGGAAAGACTTCTAATCTGCATTTTTTTCTCTCAGTTCTGGTAGTAAATCTCCTAAGAACAACAGAAATATCTATGCTATTGCCTGATGCTGAAACTTTCTTCACCAGATGAACTAGCATGTCACCCTTCAACTGGATTTATCCAACATATCAGGGCTGGAACAAATGTAGACATATTCTTTGCCAGACTGTATAAAAATTGCCTAGAACCTGGTTCCCAGCATAATCCTCATTTCTACCTGCGCGTCTGTGAGCTGAGTCATTCCTATCCATATTCCTATCAGCATTCTAGGCTGCTGAGCCTTTCCCAGAGTCACCCATTACAGCTTTCATGCCCCCCATGATCTGATTCTTCAATGTTGTCCAGATTCTTGTCAAAAATCAATTCAAAGTCCTCTCAACCACAAGTCAGGTGTAGTCACATCAACAGCCCCATTCTGGGACCAACTTCCTGTGTTGGTTTTCTACAACAGTGACAAATTAGGTCAGAGAGTTGGTACTTACTTCAGTTCCTTCAAGATTACTGTCAACAGTTCAGACAACTGGTGTGGCTAATATCCAAAGCTGGTATTTCACGTATTAAGAAGTAGATCTGTTTCTACATCAAACAAAGGTCAAGGATCCATTCCACCCTGATTTAGATCAGAGAGTTCTATTCTTTCAAGGTTATTGTCAGCAGTTCAGAGAAGAGGTATAACAGCCTTCCAGACCTGGTATTTCAGGTTTTAAGAAATAGATCTGTTTCTACATCAAATAAAAGTCTAAGGATTCAACTAGATCCCTACTCTATTAGGGAGATAACAATGGATTCCACCCAGAGAGTGATGTGCCTACAGAATGTTTTGGTCTAGAGTATGAGCCTTACTTGTCTTGTATTGGCAACAGAATATTTAACTAAGGATGTAATCCATAATCCTTCAACTGGTCTTTTCATTCCTTGTATAATGTTAATAAAGTTTTTTTTTTTAAATCTTACCATCCCTACCTTTTGGGGGTAGGGGATTTAAGCAAATGGAAATTAAACACAGAGAATTTTCAGTATTCATTGGAACTCCCTCCTGATGCTAACCTATGTTTTTGTTTATTATTTTCACTGGCATCTTCATTCTCTTTACTTACTTTTCTAATCCCCATGCCCCTACCCTGCTAAGTGGGATCCCTGTCAAAGCTGGTCTCTGACAGCTGGGTCAATTGTTAGTTGGCTAAGTTGTTCTGGGATATAGTAGATGCAGAAGGAGGTAAGGAGGTCAAGGGGGAAAACTGCTTACTTCAAAGAGACCAGGAAGCAACAACAAGAAGGGGACAAGGTCCCAGTTATAGAAATATAGGCTAGGAAGGCAACTATCAATTTCAAATACTTTATATTGATATGAGTTTTTGTATATTGATGCAATTTAAGATTTTTGTTATACTAAATATATGCTTCTATTCTTATTTAAGGTATTGTATCTATACAGCCCATTAAAAATGCAATGTTCTAGTACTTGAAAGTTACAAATTATTTAGGATAACTAAGAAATATAGGATTAGTAGTAGTTAGTAACCTATAATAATCAAATTTGTAGTCAGGTATGTTTTCAAAGTCATACAGAGATATATTTTAGATAGACAGGTTGTCTTCACATACTTCAGAGACCTACCAATAATCCATTTGAAATGGTTTGTTAACAAAGGGCTCATGATGGTAAGACATGTCTGCTCCTGATTTACTTCTCAAAGGATGATGAGCATTGAAAACCCCCATATAGAGTTTGCTTTCAATAAGACAAAGCTAACCATCTGGGCAAGAAATTGTCCTTACCTGAACTGCTGACAGTATGCTATCCAAATTGGACAAGCAGGGTACAAAAGAAGGCTACTGCTGAACTTGGCCACAAGGTAGAACAATCCTTCAGAATTCCTGCTTCACAAAATAGTCTGTCAGAGATTCTAGGCCTATGGACTAAGGATGGATGCTCCAACATTGCAATGGAACCTTGGGCCACATGTCTCTGTCATTTTTATAGTTTTGGAAGTTGCTTGCTTTGTACTTCTGTTTACTCAGGTAATATTACATCCTTCTTGGATCTCTGATGGAGTTGGAACCAAAAGAGTTATAGTTTTACAGTTTTCCTTGTTACCAAATTCAGAGAAGAAATTTAATAAGAAATGTAAAGTTTATAAATTTGAGAAGCATAAAAGCTTAAGTTGTTTATCTAAAAAATGTTTTTAGGTCTAAAACATATTTTTAGGATGGTGATACAAGTTATGATATAAAGTACTTTAGGTATAAGACTTTGGACTCATTATGATAGGATAGATAATACAGTACTCTCACCAAATTTGTCAAATGCAAATGGCCCAAAAAGAAATGGAGAACAAAAGAATGAAAGAAAAAGGAGAGAGAGGGGGAGATGCCAGGGGCCAGCACCCAGCCACCTTGCCAGCCACAGAGTAAGAAAGACATGTAGAATAAAGAAAGATAAGAAGCCCAAAGGCGAAACATAGAAAAAGAAACAGGCTAATTTATGTTAGAAAAGCTGGCTAGAAATAAGCTAAACTAAGGCCAGGCATTTGTGACTAAGAATGAGTCTCCGTGTCTTTATTGGGGAATTGGGGGGAGGCCCTCTAAAGAGAAAAAGCCTGGTACATTTTGGCGTTCCAATGTGAGGCCAGAATTTCCACATAGGGCATGAGAAAAATAAAAGGAAAAAGAAAAAAAAAGAAAAAAGAAAAACAAAGAAAGGAAAAATAAAAGATAAGGCTCCTTAAGACACTGCCATACAGCAGAGCACTTAAACAGTACATTAAGTAAAAGTAAAAAGTGAAGTAGGGAGAAGAGAAGCAGGGAAGGGAACAGAGAAAAATATAGAGCTCAATAAAAATCAATAAACAATAAAGTGAAGTAAAACCTGCCACAGGGTAGGCAATTCCAGAGTAAGGGCAATTGAATACAGTTCCAGGTTAAAAAAATGTACTCTCAGCCAGATGGTGGGGTGGAGGGAGGTATAGAGCTTGTCTCTCAGGGACCCCAGTAGGGTGACGTCAGCCGCCAGAGCTGCCAACACAAAGCTGCTTAGCAGTTTAAGGGTTTACTCATGCAGATAGAAAAGACTAGAGATGCACAGTAAAGCAGGTTCAAATGGAAACAACAACAAAAAACTCAAAACCTCTAAAGTGATCATAGTGTGTTTAAAAATGTACATAGGCTTAAAAAAAGAAAATACAGTCATCGAAAAAATATGTACTTTAAGAATAATAAAGTAAAATCTTGAACAAAAGAAGTAAAATAAAAAAAAATTTAAAAAAGAAGAAGCCACATAGAGATGGGAAATATACAGGGAGTCTGGATCCTGTATGTTGTATTGACTTTCAATTTTCTGAATGGTGATAAAGTAAACAACAGCTGCTGGGAGAAATGAAACTGTGGAAGGGACTGCTGAATCAAACTGGCCTGTGTACTTTAGGAATGCCTTCACTTTAAAATGGAAGTAAAAAAAATGTATTCCTTTGTGGAAGAAGTTATGGTTTTGTTTATCCAGGAAATGAAGGGCTATGGAATCTGTTCAATTAATACTGTTAATACAGATCAGGTTTGATCAGGAAGACCCCCTGAAAATCCTGGCTACAGACATAAAGAAATAATATTAGAAAAACTACAAGACAAGTGACATATATTTTACCTGTTCAAACATAAAAAAAAAATTCATCTTAGGTTGCCCTGTCTACAATGCATGGTCCATACTTGTATTAATGCAGATATGTTTGCCATGTTAGAGAGTTTGTGTGTTTTCAGAGCAAGGGGACCAAACACCAATGAAAATGGGTGGCCCAGATGACCCAACCTCTCAGAGTACATCCAGAACAGCATCATGACTGCTGATTGAGATGGTGCAGTCTCATAGACTATTCTATCCAGAACTGCAGATAAGCCTTGTGTTTTCTCATTACACAGAGGCTGGACAATAAATGCTATAGCTAGTTTTTCTAGGACTTGACTATTATTTCAATTTTTACAGGTTCCCTAAAAAGATTCCTTTGCCCACAGACAATGGGAAGCAGTTCAGAGAGAAAATGCCCACATTTCCAAGAAGTGGGGTAGGTGGATTTTTGGTCATTTAGTTTGTTATGGTTGTTTATCATCATTTAGTGGGGATATAGGCATATAAAATAAAAATACAGCAGTTTATCTGTTGTAGGAGGTGCGGGGGCCATGTCCCACTGCCCAGCTAGCTTAACCCCCAAAATAACCACACAGAAACTGTATTCATTTAAACACTGCCCAGCCCATTATCTCCAGCTCCTTATTGGCTAATTCTTACATCTTGATTAACCCATTTATATTAAACCTGTGTATCACCAAGTGACTATGGCTTACTGGCAAGATTTTAACCTACGTCTGTCTCAGGCTGGAGATTCATGGCGTCTGCCCCACTTCCCTTCTTCCCAGCATTCTGTTCTGTCTACTCTGCCCACCTAAGGGCTGCCGTATTAAAAGGCCAAGGCAGTTTCTTTATTCAACCAATGAAAGCAATGCAAATACAGAAGGACCTCCTACACTATTTATCTCAAATATTTTACATTGGTATGGATTTTTGTATGCCAATATAAATTTAAGGTTATTTTTATTATACTGTACATATGTTCCTACTCTTACTTTGGGGCACCATGCTTATGTAACTCATTTAAAAATATAATATATAATTAAGAAATACAGGTTAGTAGTTAGTCATCTATAATAATCAAACTTGTAGTTGTATTAGGTATGTTTTCAAGGTTAAACAGATATATTTAGATATAGATTGTCTTATATGTTTCAAAGACCTACAGAATATGCCATTTAAGAATTTAATAACCTAAGGCCCTTCATGACAGTGAGAGACTTGTCTGCTCCTAGCAGCACCAGTCTACTTCATAAAAGGATAATGGACATCAAAGAAACTCCATATGGAGTTTGCCTTCATTGTGACAAAGTTAGCCATTGGGCAAAGGAACTGCTTTTGTCTTGCCTGCTGACAGTATGCTGTAGAAACTGGACAAGTAGGATGCAAAGGAAAAAGACTTTCAAACTTCAACAAGATAAGGTGAAAATTCCTGCTTCATAGAAAATTCTGCCAGATACTCTAGGCCTATAGGCTGAAGCTAGATGCCCCAACATTGCAGAGGAACCTTGGGTGATTGCCACGGCAGCCAGATGTCTGTTGTTTCTATAGGTTTGGAAGTGGCTTGCACTGCACTTCCTGTTAACTCAGGTAATACTATTTTCCTTCTGAGTTATCTTTAATGAAGTTGAAGACTAGATAGTTACAGTTTTTCCTAGTTGTGATAGAAGGCAAATTAGGTACAGAACTTTGGACTCATCAAGATAGAATATATAATAGAGTGATTTCTCTGAAATTGCCAAATAAAATTGGACTAGATAGTGTAAATGTAATCCTTACTCGATAAATGTTCTTAGTGCATATAGCTTTACTATGTTAAAGTAAAACCCTTTCTTTTTATTTAGACAAAAAGGGGGAAATGTTGTGGAAAATATTATTTTAACTGGGCAAAGATATGTTACTTTTGTTTATGCTGCATATTACTTTAAGTGTGTAAAAATGTGTTACTTTTGTTTATGCTGCATTTGTTTAATGATATAAGGATGTGTATTTAATTATGTAAAGATGTTCTATTTTTGTTTCACCTTGCCTTCTTAAGGTACCTGCTTGGTCTAATGAATATCAATAGAGAGAGGAATAGGTAGGACTGAAAGGCAGAGAGAATAAATAAATAGGAGGAGAAATCTAGAAAGGGGAGAGAAGAGAAGAACAAGAGGAGAAGGAGGAGAAAACAAGGAAGATACCCTGGGCAAGAAGTCAGAGAGATATAAAGATAGTAAGAAAGAAAAGGTAAAAAGACCCAGGGCAAAAGGAAGCTAAGGAGACAGGGTTAATTTAAGTTCAAAGAGCTAACCAGAAAGGAGCCTAAGCTAGGTTAAGCATTCAAAACTAATAGTAAGTCTCCATGTCATGATTTGGGAACTGGTTGGTGACCAAAAAGAAAAAGCCTGGTACAGCAAGTTATGAAAAAAGCGGTTTAGGAAATAAAAATTTGGACTCACTAAGATATGATAGATAATATAGTACTTTCTCTGAATTTTTCATGTGCAAGTGGATGGTATATTAACAGATAATTGTTCTTATTGTATAGTGATTATAGTTTTACTATGTTAGAGTTAAAACCTTTCCTTTTTAATTAGAAAAAGGGGGAAATGTTGCAGAATATTTATGTACACTGTAAAGATGTGTCTCTGCCTAAGGCATCTTCTGATTGGTTTAATAATAGTATGGTCAATATCTAGGCAGGAGGGAATAGGTGGGATTTTGGTGGAGAAATAAGAAGAGGAGGAGAAATCAAGGCATGTATATTTTTGCCAGCAGACTTGGAGCAAGTTGGGTGAGCCATACTGAAAAAAGGTAAAGCCACATGGCAGAATATAGATTAATAGAAACAGATCAATTTAAGCTATAAGATCTAGTTAGGTAAATACCTAAGCTAAGGTTAAGTTTTCAAAATTAATAAGAAGTCTCCATGTCATTATTATTATTATTGTTATTATTTTTTTGGTTTTTCGAGACAGGGTTTCTCTGTGGCTTTGGAGCCTGTCCTGAAATTAGCTCTTGTAGACCAGGCTGGTCTCGAACTCACAGAGATCTGCCTGCCTCTGCCTCCCGAGTGCTGGGATTAAAGGCTTGCGCCACCACCGCCTGGCTTCCATGTCATTATTTATGAGCTGGTGGCCTAAAGAAAAATCCAGCTACCCTCAGTATTCCCTTCTAGGGACCCATCTTGAAATTTCCTCCTACCAGGACTTCTACTAACACATAAATCTTAAAGATTCCTTCATCTTCCGACAGCACACCAGATGGAGAGTGAACTTTAGCGTAAGATCTTTTGGCAGACACTTCCAACTTTGTCACTTACCCATTTGCTAGCTGTCCTTTCAATTGAACTTCTGCTTTCACTATGATAGTAATGTTCCAGAGAGCTAAGAGTGTGTTTGGTCCAGCACTATACACCACTACAGCCTCAGCCCCCAGAGTACTGTTGGCATGCCAAATGAATTTCATCAGTGTGGGCTAAGCTATGGAGATTTCCTTTGCCTTAGGGTAGACAGAGTGCTTGCTTCTCAAATCACAGTTCTACCAGATACTGACACTTATTTTAATTTATTATTTATTTATTGTTTTGGCTTTTGTTTGTTTGTTAATTCACAACGACAGAATTTACTTTTTCTTTCATGGTTGAGAATCACAAGGCTCCACCTTTCAACTGGTGTGTCAGGTAATTTATCCCTACAATACCCAGAGCTGTGTGGTGGCTGTGTGAAGGCTGAGGTTGTACATGAAGATAAAAGAAAACACACAATTCTGATGCATTGATAATCCAGCAGCAGGAATAGTCTACTAAAGGAAAACCATTATCATATTCTGATCAAGAAATCTCTGGCATGCTGGAGACTTAATGGGGGTTCATCAATCGCCAGGCAAAAAGACCACTACTCAGAGAAAAAAAAATATTCTAGAGAACTGGGTGGAAAAATTACTCCTTTACCAAGAAATTTTAATTTTCCTTCCCCTGGTGGAGTAGGCAGCAGAATACAGTTGTGCTGCTTCATAGGTCTCTAAACTTTTCTGAAATACTTAGAAAAACATAACTTATCCTTTTCTTCTATCTCTTGTCTAAGCATGCTTTCTTAACACATTGGCCATCCCTAACTTTTCCAGCTCCCCTCTTCCTCCCCTCCCCACCCCATAGACCATACAGCTGAAATTTAGGCCAGACTTTCTCAAATAGTGTGATGTGTTTTCTTTTTCTTTTCCATTCTCCTCTGGCAGTGGAGCTGCTGAGAATTACAGTTTGTCTGCCCTGGGTTTTCTTTAAAAATGCTAATAACGTTGTCCTCAAATATCTGTTTGAGTCTATCCTTAAATTCTTTTAATAATGAGAATAAGAATCGCAAGAGGAGACATCTGATGACCACAAAAAGACTCCCTAAATTTTCTGGTGTTAAATAAGACCTTGGATATGGTGACTCTTCACTTCCTGTCTCTGAGACATCCTTTTCCTGCATTAGCATTCTGGTAAGATAGAAAGCTGTATATTCAACCTGTGGTTCATGAAAGAGGTGTGTGGTGTAGTTCTGTTGTAGAATATTTGCATATACAAAGCCCTGGGCTTAGTTCCCAGCAGGGGAAGGCAAGCTGGGCTTTCCCTCACCACAATTATTAGTTATACTTCTGAATCCATATGAACCAGAATGACAAACCCACCTTTGGCAAATGGATTATTCTGAGAAATTAGGCATGGAAAACAGGGAGACATCAGGAAACCATGAAGTCAGGATAAAGTTACCTTTTTCATAAGGAAACTGACACCTGCAAAGGAAATTTCCTGTATGTGCCTTCTTCTCCCAAACAGGGAGAGAAAGACGTCCAATATGTTTATTTGCTTGTTATTTGTTTTGAGAGGGATGCTGGGATACAGTTGACCTTGAACTCCTGGCCTCAGGTGGTCCTCCTGCCTCTGCCTACAGTGTTCCAGCACTGTGATGGTGCTTCATAGATTTTTGACAATGGAGATGATACAACTTAAAACTGAATAACTTCATCTCCCTTATATTGGTTCAGACTGCTGCCTTAGACTGCACTGAGATCCTGTCTCCTCCCACCTTACATTCCTCTCTCTGCCCAGCCACATCACTCCCATCTCCAATTCCTTAGTTCTGAGATTTAAAGACATGGGATCCCAAATTCTGGGATCACGTTTGTGTGAGCTATTTTTCTTTTAAACTGGATCAATTTTGTGTAGCCCAGGGTGGCCTTGAACTAACAGATTTGTCTGCCTCTTGTCTGGGATTAAAGGTGTATTCCACTACTGTCTGGCCTCTAGTGGCTTAGCTCTGCATTCTGTCCTTCAGACAAGCTTTATGTGTTAAAACACAAACAAAATATCACCACAATTGGTCTCTCCCTAGTTCTTTTCTTTTTTCAGGTGAAGATGAGATTTAAGCATGCAATGGGCTCCCCCTTTGAAAATCACACATTCTTTGGTTATCCCCCTTTCATACCCAAGGGCTAAAAGCTAATGAGTTGGTTTTGTTTCATTGCATCTGTTGTTTGTCACAGAAGTCTGTCTAAGCCAAGAACAAAAAGACAGAAAAATCTTTTTCTCCTTTCTAGTATACAGGCAAGATTTTGAATACTGTTTGTCTTTAAAAAAAAAAAGAAAAAAGACATGAAAGTGCTTTTCTATGCTGTTGGTGGAGGCTGTTAATTTGTTCCCCGACTGCCCTGACTTGAAATAATCACACAAAAACTGTATTAATTAAATCACTGCTTAGCCTTTTAGCTCTAGCTTTTTATTGGCTAGCGCTTATATCCTAAACTAATGTATCTCCATTAATATGTGCATCGCCACAAGGTCATAGCCTATTGGCAAAGTTTTGTCAGGCTCCAGTGGAGACATCTGTCTCCGGTAGCGGCTACATGGCTTCTCCCCCTGACTTTGCCTTCTTTCTCCCAGCATTCAGTTTAGTTTTCCCTGCCTTGTTCTATTTTGCCTTGCATAGGCTCAAAGCAGCTTCTTTATTAACCAATGGTAATAAAACATATTCACAGCATACAGGGGGAATCCCCCATCACTAAGTTTTTCTGATCTGATGTTGAAAGTTTTGAATTAGAGGAAAACAAGCATATCTTCCAGTTAAGAAGCAGAGTAGGGAACTTAGTTTGTTATTTGGGGACCAACAGGTTTAATGAGAACCTACTCTATTGAAAGAGCCCCAGACTCTTTGTGGGGCACTGAGCACAAAGAGAATAGACAGAATAACCATGCAAGGCATTGTGGACTCTGAGGCTAGTGCTCTTAACTGATCTGAGAACTCTAGCCATGGACAGTGATGTTGGCCCACAACCCATAATGCTTTTTCATATAAACATTTTACAGTTCTAAAATATTTCTAAGTCATAATTTTAAAGGATCCAGGAGGTAATTCATTCACGATTTCTCATACATAGAAAGTCCAGTAATTATAAACCTGACTTTGAATAAGATGATCAGGAAGATACTTGGGTGGTTAGTCAGCATTACTAACTCAGAAAAAATAAGCTCCAAACAAGAGAGTTAAGGGGAGGTAGTTGGGGTTCCCAAAACAAGATGCCCCATTTTCTCCAGACAGAGAGCAATGGTTACCATGCAGACTCGGGAAGTTCTCAGTCACTCATTCTTCTGAATATCGCTCTCCTGATAAATATCATGCTTCCTTCTGCCTGGAAGAATGGCCAGGAAAATGGCCTCCTGGTCGTGTAGAATATCAACTTAATTATCTTTCTTTTCCTTCTAGCTAATAAGGTTGTCGTCAAGGACTGCTTCCAAATTAACAACACAATTTGAAGAAGCTAGCATTTTATCTTCTCTCTCACATGAAAAAAATTTGCCCAAAGATGCTAGAGTATCATCATAGCTTGTTGATGTGTGCTCCATCTGAAATGTATCTAGAAATCTGCCATTTAAGAGATACAGAACTTATATGTTGTCATGTTATATACTAAATAAGTCACAAGCTATGATGATACTTAATTGTCTCAAACATCAGAGTATGATAGAGAAACCTTCTCTATCAGGATCTCTGTTCATAGAACGTCTTTCAGGTGGCTCCTTGAACCCGGAGAAACTATATTCTAGAAACACTATGTTTTCTGCAGATGCATTTCCTAAGTGTGACTTTTCAAAGTTTTTGAAGGAGTATAGGAACCTAAAGGGCTTGAAAACTGCTTCGTGGTGGCCTGTTGATGTTTTAAATGCTGCTCAATCATTTGTAAGAGATATCACATAACTTTTCTCTTGTGTTTCCTTAGACATAATACTTGAAGCCAAAACGTGTAATCATAGAGATGTGTTTTATGAATGAATAACACATGTAGTTTATGCCGGTGATTCTTCTTTGTGTTTGCACAGTTCTGAGAAGTGCTTCTTGCCTCTGAGAGGCAGAAAGGACCGTTTGGCTAGCGCTGAACTCAGGATTGTAGTTGAGCGGCTAACAGAGCGGAAGTCCCATAAAGTAGGCAGATCCTCTCCATTCTCATCAGGGATTTAAGTGTCAGGCAGGTCCGGCCCAAGGGTAGCAGATGACAGAACTATCCCTTCCCAGTGCACTGGTATAGAGCTGATAATTGTGAGAAGACTTTGTGGGTCTGAGTAAATAAAACCAAGGATTTGTACTCTCTCATTGCTTGCTACCCGGCTAGGAATACAAAAAACTCATTCAGTATACATGCATCTGCTCTGCCAGCAGTTAACTCTACAGACTAAAAAGCCTAGGAATGTATGTAGGATCTCATCCAAATGGAAAATTTCTGCGGTCAAAACCGCTCTCAATTACGATCTGGCTTACTCAGAACGTATAGATACTATGACTGATCTGTCGATGTTGTTGATTCTTCAAATATGACTATTGAAAAAATCCATTTCGTCTGAAGATAAATCTTAAGATCAAAACTTTTAGATAAATGGCAGCTTTGCTTTCCATAAGTAAATTTGTCTACCTTTAGGGAATCTTCACCCATCGAAGTAATTGGCCTCTGTGCGTTTTCTGCCCAGAAGCAGACAGGCACAGCTTTCTTCTCTGTAAGGCCAAGAGAAAACAAGACATATCTCTCTCTATGTGCACACACACATATGCGTTTACTTATACACATGAATATATACATGAAGTTCAGTAAAAGTTACTATTTAAAAATCTTATCAGACTAGAAACATTAAAGCCTTGATAAAATTTGTAAAATTTATAGGGGCAGCTGCTTCAAGGCCCGATGTGAGTTATGAAATCTAATTTTGTTCTCATAGCTCCGTGATAAAATTTTGTCAGTGTTATAAAAAGCGTCTTTGGTAAGACTAACCGGAAACCTGAACTATCTGACTAGGCAATAAAAACACATTCCTTAACTGCAAAGTGTCAGACAAGCAAGGTTTGACTGAAATTGATCGATAAGCCTTCCTTTTACAGCTGAGTGCACTCACTTTGCCTTGCAAGATAATCGTCTTTTTTTTTTTAATGGTTTTTCCATTAATATCAGACTCTGGTGTTAGTGAGAGACAAGAAAGACAAGAAAGACATAAAAATGTAAAAAGAGAAAGAGAGGCCACCAGGATGATTAATGGGAGGGCAAAGTGCTTAGGAGGAGAACTCCGATCTTTTGCTACTATTGTGGGTGTGAACCGTGTCCCCTCAGAATCCACATGCTGAGGGCCTGATCTTCAACACCTCAGAAGGTCACCTGACTTGGGAAAGGGACCCTTGCTGGTGTAATCAGTGAAGATGAGGCCGCGCCAGAGTATGCTGAGTACTGATCGCCAGCATAACCAGAGTATGCTGGGCCCCCAATAGCCAAAATAACCAGGGTCTTCACCAAAGTGGGAAATTCAGACCCTGGCATTTAAAATAGTGATGAGAGAGATTAGGGTGATATTTTAAAAGACAATGTCAGTTGTTTTGGTTTATTTCCGTGATGTAGCAAAACACCTGCGATGGAATACTTTAAAAGCCACAGAAACTACTTCCTCAAATTTCTGGAAGCTGGGACGTGTCTGTTCACAGGGACAGTAGAGTTCACCTGGTGAGGGAAGGCCTGCCTGCCAGTTCCCAGATGGCTTATCTTCTTATGTCCCACAGAGAGTGTGGGGGAAGGTCGCCTTCTGAAACCACTTTTATAAGGGCACTAATCCCCAGGAGTATGATCTCCAAAGGTCCCACGCTTAACAGGATCACACTAGTGATTTGGGGAGAAGCCCCAAACATTCAGATCATAAGATAAGGGCACTGAGAATCAGAGGATACACAGGGAGCGCGTTCTTGGTCCTCAGAGGGAATCTGCCTTGCTTGTACCTTTTCCTTGGAATTCTCGCTTGCAGAATTGTGAGACAATACACTGCCAAGGTGGCTTAACACATGTTGTGGCAACTGCTGTGACCTGAACATGCAAAATTCGTGTGCTGGCAATTTAACCCTCAATAGCACTAGGAGGTGGGACTTCTGGGAAGCATGTCGGTCACAGGGCCTCTGTTCTCATAACTAGGTGAGGGCAGCTACAAGAACGAGTAGAAAGTTGATTTTCCTTTTTTTTCCGGGCTTATGCCGTGTGAAGACAAAGTGAAAAATTTTGAACCAGATACAGATGGCTTCAACTTGATCTTGGACATCCCAGCACCCAGAACTGTAGAAATAAGTTTATGGGTTTTTTTTGTTTTTTATTAATCACTCAGCCTCAGATATTTTATTGTAACAGCCAAGTGTGGGCCATAGTCACATCTCACACTGAAGTCACTTCTAGAGTCCTTGGCTGTCACAGAGCCAAGGTATGACTTCTTTTCGTGGTTCTCTGCACATTTAGGCTGGGCTTCTAAGGGCAAATGCAACCGTAGATACAGATCTAGTGACCCTCTGTAGAAACGCTTTACAGAGAGAGAGAGAGAGAGAGAGAGAGAGAGAGAGAGAGAGAGAGAGAGAGAGAGAGGACTTTAAGACCCACTTGGAATGACCGCTGCCCCTGCTCTTATAGACCCCTTGCAGCTCACCACTGTACCAGAACCAGACTTTTAAAGCCTATCTAATTGAGAGAGGCAGCAGCCTTGCAGACAGAACCCCCAGCCAGTGAGTACCAGTGAGTTGGATGGTCTCTTGAAGGGCAGGCGAATGTTCCTTACAGTCTATGAAGTGTCCCAGACAGCAACAGACGTCAGCTCAGAAACAGAAGGCTCACAATAGATCAAGTACACGTAAACCCTTCTGAGAATTAACCTTGGCCATTGAGGAAAACATGTGTTGGCACAATCAACTCCTTTCCAAGTCTGTGATTTGTAGAGCGTAACAGGTGAGGATGGGTTTTAAAAAAAATGGCACTGGGACTGTAATTTACCGGAGGGGTGGGGACGCACTGGGCTCCCTCATATTTACTCCTTTGAAGGGTGCCTCCTGAATAGGTGCATGGCAATTTCAGAGCAACCGAGAATTGAAGGAACAGATACTCGTTTTTGGAAATCTCTCCAATTGGCTGACTCCCATTTACATGCTGTTTCTAGCAGCAGAGATCAGTCTGGGTCACTCAGCACTACTGAGTAAATATGCTGAAAATGATTACTCTTTCAGACAAACGGTTAACTGTTCTCAGATTATCTGTGACACCGCAGGCCAAAGTCACAGCAATCTAACCTGGGAGCGAGTCCATGTTACCTCGTGATTTATGGAATGAGAATTCTGGGTGCTCTGTGGGACTAATTTAATACGAAACATTCAGATGTCTGTCTTCTACGGCCATTCATCTTTCCTTAGCCTGCCTGCACCAGGGGGCATGTGGTTCAGAGAGCCGCTCCTCCCGTCTCAGCCACAAATCATCGGGCTTGTGAAAGGGAGGGACAGGTCTTTGCTTCCGAGCCAGGCTGCTTGGGAAGAGAATCTACGTGGGCCCTGACGGGAGCCGTGTGTTTTCCAGTCTATCAGGCCGGTACTGTGAGCGTCAACTGGTACAGCCGGTAAAGAAGGCATCATAAGCTTAAGCAGCGTGAGTTTGGTTTACTTTCAAGGACGTGTAGCCAGTGGATAGTGTCTCACCAGCCAGAGCTGACTTGCTCTGACGGGGTACTGTGATCATCTGTTCATGTGAGGAGAAGGAAGTCTCCTGGGAAGCCAAATTCTCATCCAGTACATTTTCCATATTCAAAGCCAGACATAGCAGTGCCTGGAAAAATAAAATAAAATGAAAAGCTTTCTTAGCCAAAAAGTTACCGTAAATCTCACATTCATTTAACGAATGTTCATCCTATGTTAAAAATAACGTTCACAGCAGGGTGGTGTTGTTACCCGCCTTTAATCCCAACACTTGGGAGGCAGAGGCAGGCAGATCTCTGTGAGTTCAAGGCCAGCCTGGTCTACAATGAGAGTTTGAGGACAGCAGAGAAACTCTGTCTCAAAACAAAACAAAACAAAACAAATATTCAGGCTCTTGATATTTAGAAACCCAAATATGAATAAGCCTGACCTTACTGTAAAGGGGTTTTCAGATCAGGGAAAAAAAGCTTATGCCTACTGGGGTAAAGGAAGTTTCCGTCCCTGCTGTGTCAGAGGAGCAGTCAAGGAACATGGCTTGAGAGAGCTGCAGGAAGAGAATGTGAACAGGTGCCGTGTGGGGAAAGTGAGGATGTTCACAGAACCCTGTGAGCAAAGGGCCAAAGCCAAGATGGCTGATCCAAGGCTCTGCAAGGCCTGGAGTGCCGTGGGGGAGTTTGTTCTTCAGTGTGTGGACAAGAAGCTCCTGAAGGACTTAGAGTAAGAAGGTTGGTGTGGGACAATTCTGTATTCTGTCAATTATGTTTTAAATAAACGCTGATTGGCCAGTAGCCAGGCAAGAGTTATAGGCAGGACAATTGGACAGGAAGTAGAGGCAGGTCAATGAGAAGAGAAAAATTCTGGGAAGGAGGAAGCCCATTTCCCCCAATTCTGTCCAGACACCAAAGAAGCAGGATGTGATCTACCCTGCTGAAAAAGGTACCGAGCCATGTGGCTAACATATACAAGAATAATGGGCTAATATAAGTTATAAGAGCTAATACAAAGCCTGAGCTAATGGGCCAATCAGTTTATAATTTATGTAGACTTCTGTGTGATTCTTTGGGGCTAAAAGCCTGTGGGAACTGCAGGACAGAAACCCCAACAAGCAGGCCCTCATGCAGAGGGTGGCATAGGTGATTTTCATTCTAGAAAGTTGAGCCCAGCTGCTACACTTGTAACGAAATGGGCACAGAATTAAGTTGATTCTTGTTTGACCCATAGATGAACAGATCACTCAGCCCTCATCAGGGAAGCTTCTTTTTGTAGTAGACAGTAATTATCACAGAGACCCACACTGGTCTGTTTAGCCCTAAAGGTTACCTTTATATAACGCCCCCTTCCTTCAATGCTCAGGGATTGTTCCCAGAGGAGGAGGCAGAAAGATCGTAAGAGCCAGAGGAAGTGGATGTCTATAGCACAGCTGTGTTTTCTGCATGCAATGGGCAGTCACACATACGAATTGACAGTAGCTGTAACTGCATGCACAGGACTTCCAAGACAGACAAAGTCCAAGCACGGTGGGAACAGGTGGCCAGGAAGCCCCCATCCTCATTGAGGAACTGTTGGCGATTGATGGCTGCTGGGAGGAAAACCCACTTTCTTGAAGGATGTGGTCCACCAGGGCTATTCACGCTCCAGCAGGTACCACAACATCCATGTATACACAGGGGCAATAACAAGTGGGCTCTGTAGGTTATGACAATGACAGGAGAGGAGAGAGAAGAAGAAAATGGAGAGGAGGAGAATACATGAATTTGGGGAAGGATTGAGGAACTATGGGTGGGGGAGGAGTAGAACGGGAGCGAAAGGAGAGTGGACTTGAGCAAAATACATCGTGCGCATGCATGAAACTGCCAATTCTTAAAAAGGAAAAGAAACTAGAGAGGAGAAAGGCTAGCGGCAGAAAGTGTGCCGTGGTGAGTTATAGGGCTGTTTTCATCCCGATGACTGATGACTGGCCTGAAGACAGTGAAGGTAAGTAATTTCACAGCCAGAAAAGCCGTAGGAGTCCCGTTTCAGCCATAATAAAAGTTGCAAGTGGAAATCAGCCTCTGTTGTAGCCTCAGTTCCTGAGTCAGACAGAGGACTGGGATGTGGCTCGCCTCTGAGGTTGTCAGGCACTGCCGTAGAGGTTCACATAAACTTCTCAAACACATAGCTTTAGTTATATGCACAGATGTGGATCATACAAACTTTTCATGTGAACCATACCGTACCTATCAACACTTCTCTGTGGCTGTCCTGCGGCATGAAAAAGGGTTATCCTCAGTGGAAGGCTAGCCTAGGATGCGTGAGATCACACGTCAAACAAAACCAAACAAAAGCTATCAGAAGCAACAGAATATTGGGATGGCCGTGGGACACAGCCAAGAGCTCATCTTGAAGAGAGGCCTCCGAGAAGCTTGAGTTCTAGGGCTGCTGTGTATCTTCACTGCCCTGATCACCCTGGCAAATCTCCATCACCAAAAAGAGGTGGAGTATTTTGGGGACTTGTACCCTGAACATCTGCAACAGCTTCCCTATTAGCTGCCCTTATTGGCAACCGGAGCTCCCAATTTTATGTTGATTGTGTAGCGCAGTGACAAAACCTTGTATATACTGTGTGCATTGACCAAGACAGAGGTATTAAACTGTATCTGATACATTCTTTCAAAAGCGTGGCCACTAAAAATTCTGAGTGGCTCGTGGTTCCTTTCTAGCCCTTCTAGACAGCCCTACCTTCCATCTTCCTTCACACTTCCATAGCTTGGTAAGTGTTCCCTCAAGGACCATGTGCCAAGGGCCTGGTGCTCAGAGTGGGCATTATTATGCGTCCTTTGGGAGGTGAACACTATGAGAAGGAAATGAGGTCACTAGCAGGGGATACTAGGACCTTCGCTCTTTTCTGTTTTTGCTTCCTGTGTGCCATGAGATGAGCAGCTTTGCTTTTCTGTGTGTTCTCTCTGTGATGCCCTACTGTGCCACGTGACCAAGGGCAACAGGTCCAAGTGACCTTAGATTGACACCCCCAAAACTATGAGCCCAAGATGAATTTTCTATCATCTAACTGAAACGGCCCAGGTACTTTTCTGTAATAATGCAATGCTCACACAGATCTTCTGAGCATGTCAGGCTCTTTCCTGATATTATCTCTGTTTAGGAGTGCCATTTACTTACAGAAGACTTTCTGTCATACATTAAGTGCTCACCCCTCACCCGATCCCTAATTATTCTCTAAGTCATTTTGACACAGGACAATTTTTGATCAGTTTATTTATTACACATAACTACTTTATGAGACGTGCAGAACTTCTGAGTGTCTCCTACCCACACACATCATGTGCTCCATGGGGATGGAAATCCCATGTCATATTCACCTTTGCATGCACAATGCTTTAACAGCAAGTGCACACACACACATATACACACACATACATATGCACATACACAAATACACATAGGCATACACAAATACACAAAGACACAGACACACGGGCATGACTAAATACACAACTTATGAATCAAATCTTTAAAATACTGATTTTCTTTGTGTTTTCTTCGCAAAGAAAGTGGCTTCTAAAGAACTGGCTTGGACATTCACACTAACTGAGCCAGGCAAACACTAGAGAGGATTAACCTTTTCTGCCCAGGTAGCTCCTACACTGAGGGAGGGCTCTCAACTAGGGAAAGCAGAAATCCTGTTTTCATTCCAGGTCTCTCTTTATGTCTCTTCTTATAAAACTGTATTAGAAAACTGGTTCTTTTTACCGACTTCAAAATTATCGTGCTGCTTGTGTCTGTCCCATGACTCCGACATTATTTCTGCGACCTTTGAGATAGGTTATTGTTATTATTCTTATTGGCACCAAGCCTGCTTAATTAATATGAGAAGCTGTCATGCCTGTGATTCCGTTCTTCCTCCCAATATCCAAGTCTAGTTCCAGCCTCTTAGGTGGTTGGTTCTGACCCAAACCATTTAAATACGGACATAATGGCTAACACTCAATTCCAGCACTTTTGAGGCTGAGGCAGGAGGATTGCTGTGAAGTCATGGGGTGTCTGACTTCCATAATGAGCTCTACACTAGCCTGAGTTAAGTGAGAAACCCTGTCTCGATAACCCAACTTTAAAAAATAAAAGACTATCTCCCTATTTGTTTAAGGAAATGGTAATGAGCACACACAAGGGCAGTCAGTTAGGTCCAGTCCTGCACACGCAGCGTAGGGTCTGGCAGGGACTGGAGAGTGGTCTTCAGATTGGGACTTCCAGTTTGGGCCACCAGCTGACAGTAAACAGCACACTCCTGACAGAGCTCCTTCAACTGTGGCGACTTCCCATACTTCCTCCCAGGTGCTGGATAAAATGCCACATGCAGGCGCTGGAATCATGACGTCTACCAAGGGGCCTAGGAATCTGCATTTCCACCAGGCTTTCCATGCTTCCTTGTGCACTAAAGTATGGGAACTATTAGGGAAGCATCCCTTGTTCAGTCACGGGTTCTGGGGAGGATTTTTTTTATCTCTTTTTGTGTATCTGCTCATGTGTGTATGCATGCTTGTTTGTACATGCACATGCAAGAGGCCAGAGGAAACTCTGGGTGTGGTCACTCAGGAGTTGTCTACCTTATTTCCAGGCAGAATCTCTTCTAGGCCTGGAACTCACCAATTAGGTAAGGTCAGCTGGTCAACAAACCCCGTCTCCCCTTCGCCAGTACTGGGATTACAACTGCATACTACCAAACCCAGGTTTAAACATGTTCTTTGTTTTAATTAACATAATCACACCCATTCCTCCCATTCATTTTCCTCATATGTCCTTTTCTCTTATGTCCCTCCCCCACCTCAAATTCATAGTCTCTTTTTCTTTGATTTTATATATATATGTATGTATATATACACAGGTGTGTATGTGTACAGATACATACTATAACCTGATGAGTCCCTTTACTGTTGTCTGTACATATATGACTTAAAGGTTGACCATTGCTCCCTTGTTCTCTGCATTTTAACCAGTTGTGGTTTTCTGTAATGATCTGTCTATTGCAAAGAAAAATTTCATTTATCTGGGCACATAAGTATTTAGAATGAGGCTGGTTTAGCAAAGTGGTGGTTGTGGGATCTCTTCTGAGATCCATGACTTCACTAGCCCTGGGTAGTTGCCTGGGTTTCTGGTGCCAGGCATGACTTTCCTCCTGTTGAGCATGCCATAAGTCCAACTGACTGCCAAGATAGGACTAACGCTATTGCACCTTTAGGGATATCTTTCCAGGCTGGTCATTTCTGTGGCTCACACCCAGCCTTTTTACATGGGTTCTGGGCATCATATTCTTAGATCCTCATGCTTTGAGGGCAAAAGTGCTTTTCCAATTAAGTCACCTTCTTGGCTAGATTTAAATTTTTTAAAATAAAATATCAGACTTGAAGTTTCGTAGAGGACAAAAGACCAAAGACAAGGTCTTTTCGTAGAGAAGAGGAGAGGAAAGAGCGATAGAAAGGAAACAGATAGGATTCAAGTCTCACACTCTGGGAGGCACTAACCCGAGAGTCCCAGGACATTCCCATCTTCAAGCTCGCCCCTTGAGAAACGCAGCTATCAGTGGCGGTCCTGAAGTTGGTCCAGGCCGGCCAGGTGTCATGGCTGTACTGACGTTTTTCAGCATTCACAGCTGTGCTTCGGCATCAAAGTCAGCGTTCAATTTGTCACCTCTGCTGTACAATTAACTAAGGAGTACCTCGTCGTGACAGCTTGGCCAGACCTGTCTATCCCGAAGCTGTCAGTACGCGTGTTAGCTAGATTTCTATTGCTGTGAAGAGACACCGTGATCACATCAACTCTTAGAAGGAAAACGTTTAACTGAGGGAGCTCGTTTACTGTTTCAGAGGCTCAGTCCATTGTCATCATGGCAGGGAGCATGGTGCCATGCAAGCAGATGTGGAGCTGGAGGAATAGCTGAGAGTCCTACATCTTGCAACAGGAAGTCGACTAAGATGCCGTGACACACTTCCTCCAACAAAGCCATACCCATTCTAACAAAGCTGTACCTTTTAATAGTGCCTATAAGATTATGAAGGGCAATTACATTCAAATTACCACAGTATCCTTCGGAACCCTTGAGATTTCAGTGTTTAATGAACCATGAGCAATAGTATATTCAATTCAGAATCTCCATCTACTTACCTTATGAGCATAATTTTGGGCCTCTGCTCTTTTGCTCTCCTCCCACTCAGTTGCATGGGGACACCAGCACTTCCTCTCTCCTCCTATATTTCTATTTGCATATGTAGTACAGGGTGACAGCCTGTAATACTTCTGCATTACAGGCTGGGAGAATGAAAAGATTCTGTGGCTTGAGAGTGGGAACCCTCGGGATATCTGTTGCTACTTGGAAGACCCAGTGGCTTTTAGCAGCGTCAGTTTGGAGTGGGCTGTGTCGAACCTAATTTGCAGTTCCTTATGACTTTGCAGCCCCACACGAAGCCATGCAGGCAGAATTCTGGTTTATCGTGTTGAGAATGAAACTGCTGCTCTCTGGTTCAGGTTACCTAGCTTTGGGAGGGAAGAAAGTCTGCTCAGAGCCAGGAGGAAACTGGAGTCCCTGGCCTAAGAGACACAACTATCACTGTCCAAGGGCTCAGATTCTGTTTTGTTGAGAAGATTTGCATCTGATTTTGTTAGACCTAGAATGACACAGACTTGGATGCTCTGATTGTATCCTCCCAAATGATGCCACCTCCTGGACAGCTCATTGGGAAATCACAAAATCTCTAGGTGACATTCAGCACATTAGAGCTGTCCCTAGGTGAGCCTAGAAAGGTCACATCACCCAGAGGCCATAGTCTCTAAGGGAATTTGTGGCAAAAGAGGACAAATTTACCTTCATTTTTTTTTGGTTTTGCTTTCTCTTTATTTTGTTGATTTGTAAAATCATATTTAGTTATTATGAGCAATCAAGAAAAAAATAGAAATTCGTAGTAACTACATTGAAATACCTTGGTGATTTGAAGCATTGCACAGTCCTGTCTCACAAGGCACACAGATGCACTCAGGTGGAAGGTTCAGTTACAGTCATGTAACCTCACCTGTGGACTATGTGCTATCAGCATTGTTAGAATTCTAGTTCTCCTGAAGGTGATTGCCAGTGCAGGTGTCTGTGGCTGACTCCTGGCTCACCCGGGGAGCCAACAGGGACTAAGTTTCTGGGGAAGGCTATGGCCTGGAGGGCTCTGCTTTAGTATCTGATAATAAATGCCTCTCAGTTGATAAAAAACAATACTGAAATCTGACATAGGTATGAAATTGATTTAAATTTGATAAACATGTCTCCAGAGGAACTGACTGCATTTATTAGAAGCTCGGGACAAGTCACCGAGTTAAAATAGCCTTTTCCAGTAGTCCTCGCTGAGGGGTAATAACTGCTTCCCGGTTAGACTCAAGCCAGTATAGAGAGGCAATCAGAAGGGAAAACTCCGGAGTGTTTTAGCTTTATGGAAGTCAGCCCTGACTAGGAATGCTGCAGATATTCTAGGCAAGCTGTCATCTACAGTGTGAGTGTGACTGCCTCGCTAGGAAGATGTGATGTGTTGATGGCTGTTAGGTTACATCTAAAATCCCATTTGCTGGCAACAGAGAAGTTCACTTAAGGCTTTTGCCCGATGTCTCCTGGTGCTTGATAGGACGTTGTGTGATATTATCAATTTTCGCTTCTGGCCCGTTCTCACGCAACAGTGAAGACTTCACAAGAATTTGCACATTTGATCTCGGGCGAACGATACCGTTTTTTACAACGAGGCAACTTTTCCCTGGCAGTAAATGATAGGAGCTTCTGCACCTAAAGAAATGCATGTGTTTTCACAGAATTTTGAAAAAAAAGAGAAAAAGGTTTATTTCCTTCATGGGGGTTGTGATCAAGTCATTTCACCGCAAGGAAAGACCCAGTTGGTGAGAGTCTTGATGGGCCACTGTCAGGCCGTGGGCAAGTTCTCTAACCTTTCTTGTTCTCTTTCAGGATTGTTAGCAAAACAGAAGAAAGAAAAGCAAAGTAAAAGCATCATGTGGTGTGCCTCCTCCGTGGCACACAGCTGCCCTGGGCCACGTTTGCTTCTGTCACATCATACGAGAAATGTCTGCCAGGGGGCGAACTGCTGCTCACCTGATGCCTGAGATTCGGCCGGCATGGTGTCCCAGGCAGCAGGGATTTATTCATGCAGCCCGGCTGATCTGCAGACCGAGACTAAATACCAGGCCTTTCGCAACAGTTGCCAAGAGCCCCCTTCAGTAGAAATGACACATTGCCTTTCTGTACCATTTAAAGTGGGGGACTGAGCGAGGAGCCTGGCTGTGCTGTTGTGTGAGTACACACCTAGCTGTTCCGGCAGAACTGTGGCTGGTATGGAGGAAGACAGGGAGGAGGGGTGGTTCCCTGACACATCCCACCAGCAACAGAGCCAAACTCAGGCCTGACACTGACTGGCTATTTGTTTTCTAAATGGTCTTTCCTCTTCCCAGGAACAAATGAACAGGTAAATGCCTCTTGTCCTGTGGAAGTGGCATTCAGACTTCAGAGACACACATATTCACACCCCTCTTCCTTACATGAACTTTCTTTGAAATACTGTGTTTAGATCCTTCCTGCATTTATATTGAGGACATAGTCTATGACTTCTTACTACCAATCAGTCACTATAACCACCCACCTTCATTTTCCTGAGTGACACCTAACTGCCCCGAGAGAGGCCTGCAGAACTGCAGAAAAACTGGGGAAGAAGAGACAGAGGTCTGTGTTTTTGGTAGCCACCAGCCATTCCAGTTTTATTGGGTATGTGAGGGATTCTAACAGAAGCCCCAAAATCAGAGTAATGGAGCCAGAAAATGCCACTTGAATTTAGGGTTCAGTGATCAAGAGTCATTTTATTATCAATGTCCTAGCTATATACATACATACATGTATGTTCCTTGATCCTTCTGTTACTTTTCAGCAACTTTTATTTTCTCAAAGAAAATTCACCTAAGACAGTCATCTTCCTTGCATTATTTGTCTTGTTTTGTTGCTGTTCAACAACAGCAGACTCGAGGCATCCAATGCTACTTCACATACAATGTGGAAACTAATAACCTTTGAAGGAGACCGAGGGAGCTGGAGGCATAGCTCAGGACGCTTGACACACCACTCAAGTGTATGTCCAACAGCTAGGTTCAAATCTCAGCGGATGGTGGGAATAAAAGGGACACTGTGTATAGGTTAAAAGGGACAAAAATGGTCATGGCATAACTAGCCCCTGAGAATCTACACATAGCTATATCCATAAAATACAGCACAAGATCTGAAGCTCTGCTTGTATTAGTTGTGTGGCTGCAGGAGAGATAGCAACTTCATGGATGGTGATACCACAATGTCTGTGGCTTCGCGGCCCCGCTGCCTCCGGATTCTGGCATAATTCGCTTTGATTTCCACCAGCTGCTGCTTTTCTGTTCAAAGAAAAGCACAGAGCTATTTAGAGACTTCAAGTATAGAATTAACGTGCCGGGTGGTGAGGGCATCCAGGCTCCCTTGGCAATCCTTGCGTTCTCATCACACACTTCCTGCGCTCACACTGTCAGGTACAAGCTGCTGTTCTTTGGATGTCTGTGCAATCAGGGGCACTAGAGTGTCGTGATACCTTGTTTGTGCTCTAACAAATAAAGCTTGCCAGGAGATCCGAGTGTGGAGCTAGCCACTAGTTAACCATAGAGGCCAGGCAGTGGTGGCACACACCTTTAATCCCAGCACTTGGATCTCATGCGTTTGCTCCTAGTAATTGGGAGGCACATGCCTTTATTCCCAGCACTAGGAAAGATGGAGACAGGAAGAGATACCGCTGGGCACAGAGAGAAATATAAGGAGGGAGGAGCCAGGAGTTCGTCCCCTTCCAGGTTGAGGAGTTGACGGGTAAGAAGTGGCTATGGCATGCTCCTTTGTCTCTCTGATCTTTCAGCATTTACCCAAATTTCTGATTCGAGATTTTTGTTGCTAAAACCAATTAGAATTTACAGTACATTAGAGAAGACTTCTTTCCAAACAATACAATGTCTGAATAGGAATCTCACATTGGAGTGTGGTACAAAGACCAAGTCCACTGAAAAGCTGGAAATCCAGGCATTGTGAACAGCATTTGGCCTTTACTGCAAAGGACACAAGTATTCTTAAGTGTTGAGGATGTGAGAAAAAGACGCCATTCAGAAAGCTTCTGTTTTGTTTTGCCAATGAAATTCATTTTAAAAAATCAATATAGTACATCTGCTTGTTAATTTTTGCATGACTGTGTATGAAATAAATAATTATCATGTTTTGAGACTGTCAGAATGTCTTATTTTCTCACACACCCTTTAGCTAGTAGGTCACAGAAAAAAGTCACAGGTGGAATGGTTAATTAGCTAAACATCTCATAGTGAATAAAATATATTCAAAAGCATTTCTCTTTGTTTTTCAAGTATTTGGAAAATGTAGATTCCTGTTAGATGATACTTTTATTTTACTTCATGGAAACAACAAAATGGCCTCAAAAAAATCAGGTTTAAAGGAATAATTAAATTTGCTTCTGTGACCAATCATACTGCCCAGAATAGACATGACTCACTTCTGTGACCAATCATATTGCTTAGACAGTCATGACTTACTGGAAAGAATTCAGGCAACTGGGGGAAGCCACAAACCCTTCACCAGGAAGGCGACATGGAGCACCCATTTCCACAGGCCAGGAGCCAGGTTTGACATCACAGAAATGGGTGCTTATAAAACTGAAGATTTGAAAATGAAGGTTTGTAGGGAGACTACTATTTGAATTTCTAATTTTCTCCCTCTTCCTCACAGATTTTACTGGGGAAGATTTTTCTGGGGATTTACTTGCTCCCCGGAAGGCAGTCTGGATTTTCCTGTGTGTGTGTGTGTGTGTGTGTGTGTGTGTGTGTGTGTGTGTGTGTGTGGTGTGTTGAGGGAGGGTGTTGGATACTCTTTGTGATAACTCTCCTGAAGCAGGCATAGCTTCATTGATCAGTCAGACCCAGCGAGCACTATGAAGCCAGGAGGCTTCATATGAAGCTCATGACTTTTTCAGCACTATGAAGCTCAGGAAAGACTGAGCTGTGAGGAAGAGGGACCGAGCCAATGCCTGCTGTCACTAGACCCATTTCCTTACTGTCACCATTTGAAAGGTGCTCACTGTCATGGCTGATATTGAGGGCAACTTCCGGGCTGCAGTAGCTGCAAAGTGACCTGCAATGACCTTTGCTTCAGGGCATTCTCTGCCATGTGGGTACTACCCCCAGGCATTTGGTCACAGCAATAAGGAAAGTAACTGGTGTGTTTACATTCACAAATAAACTGGAGCCTCTCAGGACAGGAAGTCTTGTGCATATAGTTCTGACAGGGTGTACACTTTGAGAATACAGAAAGCTGCCGACTTTTACAAGCGACAACCAACTTTGCCATTTCTTAGAACTGGCATGTGACAATGGTTTTTCAGGCACACACAGATGTGAACGTCACCTTCATCACGTGGAATAGCACCGCATGAGAAGGGTGATTACTAAAATCGTCCAACAGTGTTCAGAGTTCAGCAGGCAAGGACTCTGCAAAGAAGGCTAAATGCTCTAAACTCTTCAAGACCTTGATAAAAGAGGAGGTGTCACCCATACCTTTTGAGGTCATAAAGCCACGTCCTGCAGACACGCAGACAATCATATCCTTCTCTATGCTGTCCCAGGACTGAATGAGCTCCCCGTTTGAGGTGTACAGGGTTTTGGCAGGGTGGGACATTTTCAGACGAGCAGTGCACTCATCCAGCAACTGAAACACAAGGGGACAGCCGTATTTGAATGACAAATATCGCAAAATAGTTATTACAACGTTTGGTTTTGAGATAAGGTTTCATGTAACACAGGCTCTTAGCCTCCAACTCACTACGTGGTTGAAGATGACCTTGAACTTCTGATCCTCCTTCTTCTACCTCTTGAGCCCTGGAATTACAGGTGTGCACCACCAGGCTGGGTTTCTGTGTTAGCAGTCTCAGGGCTTCATGAATATTGGGCAAGCACTCTACCAAAGGAACTATATCTCAATCCTCTAAAGCAGTGGTGCTCCACCTTCCTACTGCTGTGACCCTTTAATACAGTTCCACAATGTTATGGTGAGCCTCAATCCTAAAATTATCTCACTGCTATTCCATAACTGTAAGTTTGCTATTGTTATGAATTGTAATATAAATATCTGATATGCAGGATATCTGATGTATGACCCCAAAGGGGTCACGACTCCCCAATTGAGAACCACTGCCCTAAAGCAATGCTTTTCAGAGAGTTCGATCCTTACTTAAACATTCATTCAGTTATACTTTTAGGACATAGGCGGTAAGGAGGGCTTTGAAGAACGGCACACAGTGAGTGTCTGCTGACTTTCTTTAAAGTGAGGGAACTCCAGAAGTCTTCAGGAAAGTTTCCTTGTAGGCACTATTTTTTTTTTTTCACAGATGAAGGCATCTTGGTGTTTAACAAAATTATAAATACAGCAAATCTTGGATTAGGAATCTGGACATGACAAAATAGCTTCATTTTTTTCCCTCCCCCCCTTTTTTTTGCTTAATGACCAAAGAACTAGACATACAAATAGTGAGGAAACCCAGACCCTAGCCTTTGTTTCACAAACAGAAGGTCTGGAAAATTGGTAGAGGTTGTATATTTTATCAGCCAAAACACTAAATAAACATAGAATCACCGAATGAGAGAAATCTTGATATAGAATGTACTCTGTAACGGAGATGACATTCAAAGCAGGTTCCAGAGTGTAAGAAGTAGCTTTTCTCAGTGGGTAGGAATAATTTTATCCTTAGGAAGCTTTGGTCAATCAAACAACGACGAAATCAATAATAAAAACGAGAGCATTTAAACGAAAAGGTAAATAGTAAACTTTAGAGCATTAATAGTGTTTTTGTTTACTAATATTAGACATTCAGAAAATACAGTGGACGAAAATTTATCACCCAAACAAAACCAAAGAGAAATAATTATTTTTAAAATGTGAGTTTGTTTTATAAGACCTATACAATTTTACTGATGGACCAAAAATCTGATTCTATGTACATAAAACTGCCACAAATCTGACTGTGAAAGGTGTCAGTCACAAAAGTTGTCAATTTTCATGAAGTTGATTAATAGTCTTGTACAGCTGCAGTCAAAATGCCCATGTGATGATTTTATAGGGGGGAAAAGGACTTCCATGATTTGTTTACAAGATTCAATAAATAATAATACTGCAGTAAAATATGATAGCGAAATGAAATAGTGAGTAACTGTCACTTTCAGGTAGCAAACTATGTTATAAATTGACAATAGTTTTAAAAGCATAAAGTGCTGCAGCCCACTTAACAGCAGGATGATCTCTACAAGAGTGTGTGCCTTCTAAACCGGCATTGCAGTTCTACGGGGACAAGGCTAGCCAGTAAACAAAAACTGAGAGAGTCATTTTAAGCCAACAAAAATGAAAATATTTTCACTTAAATTTTCACCAGAGCCGGGGGGTGGTGGCGCACGCCTTTAATACCAGCACTCGGGAGGCAGAGGCAGGTGGATCTCTGTGAGTTCGAGGCCAGCCTGCTCTACAAGAGCTAGTTCCAGGACAGGAACCAAAAGCTACGGAGAAACCCTGTCTCGAAAAATAAAAATAAAAAAAAAAATTTCACCAGAAAAAAGTCCACATAGTTGTTAAAAGAAAAACAAACATAAAATTTAAAATAAAAATCACTTAATCTCGTTATAACTTTGATATGGTGAAGAATTATCTAAAAATCTTAAAAGCAACAAATAAACATATCATTGATTACTTCTTATATGTTTTCTAAAAACAACAACAACAACAAAAAAACATAGAGAAGTGGAAAGTCGGATGCATGCCATCATGGGTCTGATGGTCACATGAAACAACAGAAAAAGGCATCTCTCATCAACATGCAAAATGCATCCAATAGCAAACTTCAGAATTTCATAAGAAACCTGGAGAACTCGTGGTGTTATATTGTTCTTCAGAACAGAATGCTATGATTGAAAACACAAAACCTGTCAATATTCTCTGTATAAGTCACTGAGACAAATAAGCTAATATCAGCCTCTACCATCTCTCTTCAGTCATGTGCGTGTGTGTGTGTGTGTGTGTGTGTGTGTGTGTGTGTAAATGCACATAGGTGCCCATGTGTGGAAACCAGATGCCAACTTTGGATGCAATCTGTCACTTCCCAACTTTTCTTTAACATAACTTTTTATTGATTCTTCAGGAATTTCACACTGTACACCCCAATCCCGCTCATTTCTCAGTTCTCCCATGGTTACCCTCTGCCCTTGTAGCCTCTCCGCAAAAAAGAAAATTAAAAGAAAAAAAAAAGAAAAACATTTCACTTCTCTGTCCTTCCTGCCTTTCCATCATATATTCGTCATAGTGGCCTTGGGATCTGTGGTGTGTCACAGAGTAGACCCTTTGGTCCGAACAGATTTACTTTCAAATGTTCATTGTAATGAGCTGTTGGTCTGGTTTTAGACCACCAGCTTCTGGTACACCATCAATACTGGACCCTCACCAAAACTTCTCCCAGATATCCTGCTATTGCCCTGAGTCTTGGAGCTCCTGTGGCTACGCCTCACACACCCCAGTAGGTCATAGATGGAGTAGAAGCTGGAGTGTGCCAACTCAAAGCCTTGGATGTGGGCCAGGATGGTAGCTGAGTTAGTCAGTATGGGCCTCCACAGGACTGCCCCACTCAGGCAAGGGGCAGGTCCAGCTCTCTCATGCCCACGCCATTGGGGCAAGCTCTCCTTGTGGTGGGAGGTGAGACCAGTTCTTCCTTGTGGGAGCCAGTGGGGGTTGGGGAGCAGTTCTCCCAGGGCCATTGAAGGTCAGGCCAGCTCTCCTGTGCCTGCACCACTGGGGCCAGTTCTGAGGGTTGGGAGCTCTCACACGGAGGCAGCTGGTGAGAGGAAAGACCAGTTGCCCCATGCCCAGGCCACTATGGCTAGCTCTTCCATAGTGTCCAGTGATAATATGGGGCACTGACTTCAACACAGACTCCAGCTGCTATAGGACCACAGACCCAGATATGGTCCTCAACCACAACTCAGTCCAGACATTCCATGGCACTGGTATTGCCCTGTGGCAGCATGGCCCTCAGACACTAACAGTCTTAATTCCCACTTCAACCATCTTTGAAGATGAAACCTCAAAGAGACACATGAGGTTAAACATGGGTATGAAGGAGGGGCTTAACCTAACAGGGATGGTTTCTTTATAAGAAACAACAAAGCCCCTTTTTCAGTCACACAAAGAAAAGGTTGTGCAAGAACAGAGCTAGAAGGGGACCCTCAGCAAGCAGTGGGAAGGCATGTTGCCAGAAGCAGGAGGTTGCTAGTCATGCTAGAACGACAGTCAGAAAAGCTGAACAGGAAATCAAGCTATCTATAAAGTCTCATCCCCAGAGACCTACTTCCTTCAGGAGGTGGGACCTCTTGAAGGTTCTACAACCTTCTCAGACAGTGCCACCTGCTAGGGACCAGGTGTCTGAAGGTTCTACAACCTTCTCAGACAGTGCCACCTGCTAGGGACCAGGTGTCTGAAGGTTCTACAACCTTCTCAGACAGTGCCACCTGCTAGGGACCAGGTGTCCAAACACCTAAGCCTGAGAGGGCAAAAACTACAACACATCCCAAGAAGACAGTCATCCATCTCCCTACTCCTTGATGTAAGTGTCGTCTGCTTACCACACCACATCAATGCCAACACTCATGCCTGTGCTTGGCACTTCTCCTCATCAACACTTCCTTTGCCTAAGCTGCTGATGCACAACTCCTTTCTCAGGTCTGTCAGAGGTGGCAACAGACTCCTTTGTATTATTGTCCCTTATCTGAGGGATAAAGTTTCCTTCCCTTGATGGCTGAACTGAACTTCCACTAACCCGACCTTTATCTCTTTTGTTAGCCCTCTCCAAGAAGGTGATCAGTTCCCTTATCACAGAAGAACAATCTGACTTCATCATAAAAACCCAGAACATACAAACACATGAGAAAGAAAAATAAAAGTAACCCATGATCCAGCCCAATCAAAAATGAATACTGAGAGCAGTTAAGTCCTTCCTCGCTGCTTTCAATTTACAGTGTATATGCGTATAGAATCTAATTCCGTGTGCCTTACATTATGTTTATTTTATTTAGTGTATCTCAGCCATATTTGTTGTTTTTATTCTCTCTTAAAGTTGATTTTAATTGAGTTATGATATTCCTTCCTACGTGCTATAATTCACTTAACCAATTTCCGATTGATAAACTTAGAATTGCTTCTAGTTTATCTCTATTGAAAACACTTCTGTGATTAATATCTCTAGCAAACAAACTTTGCATAGGTTCATGAAATGATCTTGGGGCAGGTTAAGGTTCAAGTGTGAAATACCACCCCCACAGTCTCATGGGCTTTAGCACCGTTCTGCAACTGGTGGCTGTAGTTGGTGGAATCTTTAAGAAGCAAGGCCTTGTTGGCTGAAGTAGGGCTCTAGGGGTGGGCCTTTGAAAGTTCTCTGCTTCCCTATCTGCTGAAATGCAAGAAATAATATGTACATGCTCCTGTCACCATGGTCTCCATGATGGACCTCTGCTCTGATGGACTCAACCATGTGCTTAAACCAAGTCTTTCTCTCAGAAGTGAGCCTGCCCATTATTTTGTCACGGTGACAAAGAAGCTAATGTAGATGCATTCAGAAGTGCATTTACTTAGGAGATGTAAAACCAAGTGCGTCTTCTCTAAACGTTCAATTTCCATCAATGTGAGAGTGCCTATTTCTCTGTACCCAGTTAAAGCCTGGATATATTTTCATACTCTTTATCAACTTGAGGAGACAGCCTAGAAGGAGACAGATTAGAGGATACTTCCATGAGAGCTGGTGAAAGAGGATTAAGAAGAGTAAAACAAAAAACAAGACTTTATCTAAAGAAAGGAACAGAGGCAAGCTGATTCTGAAATTTACAAAAGAAGTAGAGGGTCCTGGAAAGAGCGAAGACAGTATAGTATATACAATGGTATACTCAGTATAGTCTGTACTCAGAGGAGCAAGCTGAACACAGCTGCCATGGCACAGCCTTAGTCAAGAAGAGGACTCAGAAGCTGTTTCCAAAAGGTAACCCGGATGAAACAGTCAGTCCTACACCCAGAGCAAGCCCACACAGTCTTCACTGGCTTTAGTCTAGCTGTAGGATGTGTTCCACCGTGGGGAAAAATCCAATTTGATCACATCATGTGACTCAGAGGTTAGTGGCCTAGGGCTATTTTGAAACAGGATGTATGGTTAAAACCAGGCTACCCTGTGGACCTGAGGGTAGGGCACATCCTCAGGATAGGGAGCCTTGGTTTGGTTGGACACAGAACCTGTGTGGAAGGAGGCTCAGCGAGGCAGTGGTAGAGTACAGGCCATCAGTGAGCTGAAAGATGAAGGTAGCAGGGGGCTGGCCCTGGCTGGGAAGTACACAGAGAAAAACAGGCCCACCAAAAGTGACCTGAGACAGATCTGATCCGAAAATCCCCCTGGGGTTTAATAGCTCTGAGCCAGCAGGTGGGTCAAATTCTGGAGCCAACTCTTTGTCATCCTCTGGTGTTGCAGGGGTATATACCCACACAGCCAACATCCCTCCTGTAGGCTGACTGGTAGTCAGGAGACCCCGAAAGTACAAAGGCAAGCCCTCTGCCTGCACCCACCCCAGTACTGAGGTACTAGATTCTTCCACCAAAAAGTGGGCTAATGAATTCAATAGACCATTATCAAAAGAAGAAATATAAATGACCAGCAAATACCATATAATGTATTTTATATCTTTAGTCAACAGGGAAGGAAGAATAACTACCACCAAGAAAAAAAAAATAACAGCAAGCATTGGAGAAGATGGGGGTGGGTGGATAGGACCCTTTATATATGACCAGTAGGAACATAAACTTGTGAAACCACTATGAAGATCAATATGGAGGGTCCTCACAAAACTGAAATTAGAACAAAATGACCCAGCTATTCCATTGACAGGTATACAGCCAAAGGAAACTGAGTCAGCATACCACAGAGGTGCTTATACCTCCACATTCACAAAAGCCAGCAAATGGAACCAAGCTAGGTGTCCACCCATCATCAAATGAACGGATAAAGAAAATGTAGCACATGCGCACAAAGAGATATTATGCAAACATAAAGAATAATGAAATCACGACATTTGCAGAATAAAGGATGCAAGTGGAAATCATATTAAACAAGTTTATGTCAGACCCTGGAAGGCAAGTATTGCATGTTTCCTCAGACATGGAATCTAATTTTTAAATTATATACTAGGATGCGTATATGTATGTGTCTAGGTTTGTAGATCATGGAACTAGAAGGGGCTCAGGAGAGGGAAGTAGTGGAATTTAAGGGATACAGAAGATAGAGAGAGCAAAGAGTACACGTGAAAGGAAAACAAATCAGGACTACTGGGAAGAACGGGGACCAGGGGAGTGGAGTAGAGATATGACCTGGTGAGAGAGAGAGAGGGCAGTGGAGGGGAACACTGAGAACAAAGTACAACACACATATCTGAAGACTCCCTGAGGGCCGGCAGGTGGTGGTGAAGGCCTTTAATCCAAGCACTTGGATGCAGAGACAGGTGAATCTGTGAGTTCAAGGCCAGCCTGGTCTACAGAAGGAGTTCCAAAATAGCCAGGGCTACACAGAAAAACCCTGTCTCAAAAAACCAAAAACTAACCAACTGAACTAACAACCAAACAAAAAACCACCACCACCACCATCAAAAAAAAAATAGAAAAAAAAACTCCCTGAAGAAATCAACCCAATACTTTTTATGCTAACTTAAAAATTAATTTAAAGACAGTAACAAAGACCAATATATAATTTATATTAAAGAAACCTGTCAAATATAGTCAATATTGCCAAGAATGTCATTAAAGCACATATACTTGTTTTGACATAATGGATTGCTTTGTTCTAGAATATAATAATCTACATTAAAAAACTTGCCTCTGAGTGTAGTGAGTCTTTGTCATCCTGACATCATAATTTAATGAGATCCTGCGGCACACACTCTCTACTACTGATGTTAACTTGTCAATTACACGGTGCTTTCAGAGTTTATAAATGTCTGCTCACAGACGTAAATTAAAATGATACTTCCCAGCTTCCAGCACTGTAGCCTCCATATAGAAAGTTCATGAAAGTTATACCATCATGGAACTGTAGTTAGGGAGTGCCTTCCATTCCAGACAGTGAGAGCCACGTGAATCAGAAAGCCAGCTCCTGACTAGATAGACCCATGTGTCATCTCTGGAAAATCCCTTGTGAGTTTCGCCACACCGTCTAATAGGCGACTTTCCTGTTCTCCACGCTCCTCTCTCTGTCTCTTGGCTGATCACTGCCTAGTCTTTCACTACTTTGTTGCTTTTAGTTGCCAAGGCTAAGTGCTCTCTCGGAAGCAGCATCAACATTTGACTCTGGTTTCTTTCTTTTTTATTTTTTTTTAATTAAAAAAGATTTTTTTTTCATTTTATATACCAACTCCAGTTCCCCCTCCCCTCCCTCTACCATCTTCCCCCACCTCCCTCCGATCCCACCCCCATCCACACCTCAGAGCTTGAACTGGCCCTGACTGCCCTAATTGTCCTCATAGAGTTTACTACACTCAGTAAGGGATGAAAGCAGATGCAGAGCTCCTCAGCCAAGCACTGGGCTGACTGCTTCTGAAGAGAACAGCCACTCCTCAGAGTCTCTCTAGGAAGTTGGCTTTCGCTTTTTTGAAAATAACCATTTTCCCTTTGTTGCTCATCGTGACTGTTGTACATTTTCACATCATTTTTCAAGTGCAGCAAGGTAGCCATCGGCTTCTGAGATGTGGCTGCACTCAGGGGTCTTTCCGTGAAGAAAGGCTTTGAGCCTGGAGCATCCCTGGAGGCCAGCCCAGCTAAGATGCCTCTGCTGTTCCAGAACCTTCATCAACTCTGTGAAGTTCCTAGACCTTTCTATTGCACCCCACCCCTACCCCCAGCATCATTTCTGTCTCTCGTCCCAGGAAAGTCTATGCAAACACTTCCCAGAGGAAAACAGGCAAAGCAGTATTAGCATTACCATTGCAGCAGGAAAGACTTTAGGGAATGCCTACTATTTAAACCTCCTTGCTGCTTGCTTCTTTTCCACTTAAAGACTAAGACCAAAACGCCAAACTTTAGATTTATATTCTTCAAATTTGGAAACAATTCAGGAGCAGCTGCTTGTCTCCTCAAGCCAGTGTTTATCTCTGGGGAGTAGGAATTCTGTCGGGCCAGGATAGCAGGTAGTGAGACTATGACAGGCTCTCTGTAAGAACCACGGCCGCTTTTCCATAAAGAACATCTCTGGGGAATAAGTCACAACAGGGAGTAGAAACGACTCTTTTGTGAGATAGATTTAAGATGAATGAGAAAAACCATTTTAAGTAAAATAAACTGGGTCCCACTTAGCCCTGGCTGTCCTCAAGTTCACCATTGTAGCTAAAGACAACCTTTAGCTCCTCGCCTCCTGCCTCCACCTCTCAAGTGCTGGGATTAGAAGCTTGTGCCACCACTTCCACTCTTAAGTGATTTTAAAGCGTAGTCTTGGTCTGGAGTGTGTGCAATTGGCCATGTGTCCTATTCTAATACACATACACACACACACATACACACACACACCTGTCAGATAGCATTAGACGTGTGCACACGGGTGAGCTTGTTCAATGACCTGACCAGCCTTACGAGGGCAGTTTTATTCCCATTGGACAAATGAGAAAAGTTCATTAACTTGCCTGATCTGCCAACCTAGAGAAGTCAAAGTCAGGGTCTGATTCCAGGCCTGTTAGACATCCACATTAGACCTACCTCTGAAATAGTGCTGGCCCAGACATAAGCACCATCGTCAGGTCTGCCTCCGTTCTGGTAGGCCCACACTCGTTTCACACGCGGAACCCGGTGCAGGCTGTGCTGCTGGGTGACTTTACATTGACTTGCAGTCAGGGAGCACCTGGGCTGTAGTTCTTTGTTTTCAGAAAGTTGTGCCTGTTAAGGAAAGCCCAGAGAATATTGCATATGGACAACGAATGGTGTGCAAAGGGAATCTGGTGGAAGCCAGCAATGCCATGTAATCACAATGTCAACCAATGTATACTTATTCTAATAAGTGTGGCATGCCCAGACCTCTCCTGCCATAGACTTGGGTGAATTCCCCTTGCTTCCATGAAGCTACTGGGGTAATAACAGACACAAACTCACTTAGACGAAGCATTTAACTGATTTGCAATGCTGAGGAATGAAGGGTGATATGTTTCTGGACATGCGTGTGGTGTTTCTCCTACAGGAGACGTCTCTGCAATTAACGAGTGAGGTTTTGATGCAGAACCACAGCTCCATTTTCTCTAGCTCAGCGATGCTTAGGGGACTGTGTGTAGCAAGTCCTAGCTCACTGGTTTCTGAAATGCAGCTGCCACCTTCCTGCTTTGCCAAGCCCTCGCCTGGCAGCCCCTCGTCCTACTCAAGCATATCCTAGCCCAGTGCTTGTTTGTTCATTCCCTGACTACGGACTGATCCTTCTGAGCTTGGCAAGGAGTCAAGTCTCTAGCAATGTCAGCTTCTTCACTCCAGGCACCTTGATTTAGACATACACTTAAAATTTGCACTGAACACACGTCACGAGTTGGATAAGCCCCGCTAAAATAGCGGCCAAGAGTTGGATGAAGAATTCCACGAAGCATGAGGCTTCCCCCAGTCTGTATCCCCGATCCTGCCTCAACTGCTGACCTTTCTCTTTTCAAATGTTTTATGTCTGGCAATCTTGACTGATTAACCAATTGGCCGAAACCACTTTTTCATCTTCTTCCTTCTAAATATCTCCATTGTGATTGGCATTGTGCTGCTTGCTCTTTTTACATATTGCGTAGTACCCTCAGGAATGATGAGCGATGAAGCCATAAGGTTCAACTTGACTACACTTAGTGTAATTACCTTTGTACATATCCACTGGGCCTTTCTCTCATCTTTGCTAAGGTCATAATTTCTGGTCTCCATTCAAATAAAACAGACGTTCATGTGAGCTGGCTGTCTCCGGGATAGCTACTCTCCAAATGCCAACTCATTGCCTGGCATATGGTTATGGTGGTCATAACTGCCTAGCTGCTGAGAGCATATTAATAGCATGATTTAAAAATTCAAGATGATACTTACAAATGCTGCTAACAGGGGCAGAGTCCTTAATGTCTGGGACCCCAAGGAGCATACCTCGGTCTCTCGGATACGTTCCATGAGCTTTATCTCCTCTTGAGTCTGCTCTGTCCAGCCTCCCTCCATCACTACCGGCTGCAGAGGGCTTTGGGTGGGCACCATGGTGGCTGGCTGATGGGCTGCCACTCGCCGCCCTGGAAAGAGGAACGAAAAGATGCTGCTTCTGAAGGTAGGTTTCAAAGTTTTAGGGGAATTGGACTGACTTTCCAGGCATAAATTGTTCCACCCAGGGGCAGTAAATAGGCTATAAAATGCTAAAAATATCATAGAAGCCAAGATGACTAAGGTGATAATATTTAGCAATATTCAAGTGTAGGCTTTAAATGGCCGTGGCTGTATAGATGGAAAGGAAGACAGCGTGCTGACTTCCACCTGGCCCCCACACAGCATCTGCGATCTGGTTCAGCAGTAATTTAGTCAAATAGAATTCACGACCTCACTCGGTTCCCATCATTTCTTCCAGTCTCAGAGCATATGTTTTGTTCTTTCCACTAATAACAAGCCTTCCCCCACAATTAGCCTCACAGCCTGGGGATTAAGTATTTCTACAATAATATTAACAGAAGAGATGGGAGCCCCATTTTTTTTCTATCTAATAACACCCCCTGAGCACAATTTGCTTCTGATGCCTCTGCGGAGTCCTTTCTGCTGTTGAAAAGCTGGAGGAAGAGAAAGTATTTGTTGGAATACTGTGTTCTGAAGAACTGCAGGCATAAATTATTAAGTGTGGTAACTAGGATGTTTGCATTCCTTCTCGACCACTTTGAATCTTTATATAGGATTTTCAGTCATGCTTATATGATATTGCTTTCTCTCTCTGAGTTGAAGGTGAGTACGGCTCCGAGTCCCCTACTGCTTTCTAAACTTCTGAAATAAAAAAAGCCATGTTTTATGTTGTGTAATTTGCACTTTTTGTTTCAGTGAGCTCTCACTTCAAGTTCAGTAGGGAAGGAAGATGGTAAGAAAATGATTATACCTATGAACTGTGAATGTGTGAATGGTATATAGATAACAGAAACCCAAGCTTCCATGAAGGCTGAGGCAGAAGGATGGCAAGTTTGAGGCCTGTCTGAGTAAAAGCCAGGCTAGCTAGAGCAATTCTAGCACACCTCAAAATTAAAAAAAAATTAAAAATCTAAATTAAAAAGGGTTGAAGGCACAGTCCAGTGCTGTCATGCTTACTTCACACACTCAAGACTCAGGATTCGATTCCCAACACTTAGTAAACAAACTGAGAAAGGAGGCATTGGCAAGAGCTGCTGACCCAAGGTTCCACAAGGGTCTCTAAGGAGGCCAAACCAGTGAGTAAATGAGAGAGCCCGGAAAATGAATGAAAGTCTCAACTTTGCTGCCAAGACCCTGTCAATTTGAAGATTCTCAGATGATGGCTACAAACAAAACTCTGAAAATAATTGAGGACTTGCGGAGGATAAAGACCGTGTGTCTTTACAGCTAAAACTGATGAGATGGTCTAGCAATAAAAATAAGTGATGGCAATGGCTTCTCCAGGAAGCAAGCACACAACATGCCTCATCGGGCTTCATGTGCTGTCTGTGAATGTGGAAGAGCATCATTGGAGCGGTCCGTAAGTCACAGGGATGGCGTCGCTAGGTAACGAGCTTCGAACCACAGCAATCTTAACACAAATCCTTAAAAACAGTCAGTTTTCATCCAATTTTATTCTCAGAGTGCAGATAATATTAATTTACAAAACATACATTTTAATGGATTATACCCTAACAAATGTCATATTTAGAATGCACCGTGGACATTCAAATTTTGTTCAGATACACAGAGTTGAGCAATTGCTTCTCATTTACACAGCTGGAGGGCAGTAGCTGAAAAATGGAACCCGAGAACTAGATTACATGGCATTCAGTTCTGTCACCTTGCTTCTAGAGGTCCTAAGCAAACAAATACATTAGCACCATAATGCTCATGAAAATGCACAAAAGGCTTCAGTCAGTGGAAACTTTTTCATAATCTATTGTCATTTACATATGTAAAGATAGCATAAACTGAAGCCAAGCAAAGGGGTACTGTATAAATTATTTCATTTCCTTGTTATGGTTTTTACATATTCTACTTTATTTTCTATGAGACTGGGGGATAGCGATGAGTAGGCTATTGGGGACATGAGACTGGGGATAGCCATGAGCTGGCTGTTGGGGACATGAGACTGGGGGATAGCAATGAGCAGGCTGTTAGGGACATGAGATTGGGGGATAGCAATGAGCAGGCTGTTGGGGACATGACTCTTTCCTGCTCCTACTGTTCCATCTGAAGGAGGTGGAGCTCTCCTGACAGCAGATGTCTTGTCCCACTGAAAGTTGGGAAAAACAAGCAGAGGATTCTTGTTCCGCTCTCGGTTTTCTCTTAGAAGCTAGAGAGTGTGAGTGCTTTGTTGCTGTTTCACATGGCCCTGCTCATCAATTCTCTGCACTCCACCCCTTATTGGGACCCCCACCCTTTTCAATATCTGTGTCTGGGAAGGGATTTTGGCTATCAGATCCACCTGGTTCGTATGCAGCAAAGGCAATACTTGCTCTGATTTGTAATACTGAGATTAATTAATTTAAAAAACCAAGTTAGGAAATATATTTTCTTCTCAGAAACGCAGGTATCAATATTTATTTTCTATTATGTGTTAATCATGCAATAACTATTTGACAAAAGCTACACAATCACAAGATTGTTACAAAATAATTACTATGATTAATAGTACTGATCATACTTACAAATGAAAACCAATTCGCTTGATAATAGTTTTTTGTACATAGTATTTGCTGCAATGACCAACAAACGTTCATGCCTCCTGTTCTAGGCAACCCTCAAGATGTATAAAATTAAGCAGTGGTTGATGTCTATAATCCAGAATTTAGGAGTCTGAGGCCTAGAGATCATGATTTAGAGACTATTCTTCTCCCTCCCCTTCTCTCCTTCCTTCCCTCTCTCCTCATTCCAAGTTTTTATGAATTGTGCTTCAGCTAAGACTTGATTACCATTTATTCTGATAATCCTTGTAGCTAGTCTAGGCTTTTCGTGAGAGCAATCCATATAATTATGTGTAACAGCAGAATACATGCCAGTTTTTAGGGGAAGACAAGAACTAGCACTGAATCTGAAAAGAAAGGACATCTGTGGATAACTCCATAATGGCCTTCCACCAACAAACAAAGCATCAACTGTTTAGGTGCTGGTGCTGTGGCTGATACCAAATTACATTTAAATGTCTTTTTGCAAATTAGAGTTAAAGTTGGAGGCATAATGTAAAACCAGAATTTAGCAAAGGCGATTTTTCAGATGCTATTTTCAGTAATGTTGCTTTCTACAAATTTAAGGCAGTAAAGCTTGGAAGATTCCCTGCAGTGAATGAATTGAAATTCCATTCATTTTTTTTTCCTTTCAATCATTCTAAAACTAGTCAGGAACACACTGGAAGAGTGGAACATTTCTCATCTGAGGAGGATAGTCCCGGGAACAAAGAATTACCATAATATCTTGAGGGCCATAGGGGTGGAGTTCAAGATGTGACAAACTGCTTTACCCCAGGATTAGAATGCATTGTGGGGGGACCCCTGGAAAAGAAGTAAAAATAACAACGAGGGAGAATCCAAGAGGGTCCGAGGGGGAAAACTTGAAGTAGAGGGAATTAAATTTTCTCAAGCGCCCCAAATTTTGAAAGCATATGACAAATGTAGAAAAGTCATGGGTGGAGTGAGCAAGGAAACAAGAGACCTTATAGACAGTGGGATCATGGAGGCCCACATGAAGACAACCCAGACTTGTTTTGAAGGGGGCTAGGAAGCCTCAGTAGCCTGTGTATCTGGGCTGCCTTAACACCTTTGTGTTTTCACTCGATCGTTTCAACTCTAGAGTCTCACCCTTGCTCATAGTGCCTGAGTACTGAGTTGGTGGTCTGACTGCTGAGCCACTGTAATCTTGCTTCTCTTTGAGGTTGGTATGTATAGCCGTAGGCTACAACATCTTTTTTTTAATCTTACTGAAATTGATGGCTGCCAGAATGGTCCCTCCCATCAATCTCTGTCTTTATTATAATCCCATCTGCATGCTAAAAGACAACCTTCTTGTGCCAGTACAGTAGATAGTTGCTATGGTAACAACCTGAAGAAATCATAGGAGGGAAAGGAAATGATGCCCGAGTTCCAGGAAAATCTCCGCTCGCTCCCAGGAAAGACAGGACTATTTCTCACTAGTGACTCTTCTCCTTCCTCACACCCGCCTCCATTTATCTTACTCTATCAGTCATTCCCCAACTGCAAGACTTTATTGGAGGTTTATCTCCCATTTCTCAGATTCTTGGCCAGGAAGGAAAGCCTTCTTCAATTATGAGTCAGTGCTCGGTATTATTCTTAGTTCCCAACTGTGAGAGGGGAAAAGGACCCAGTTTTTGGAAAACAACATGAGGGAAGCTGGTAACCATCAGATGGATGCTGTGAAGACTTGAAGCCGGAAGATCAGTTAGTGAGAAACCGTTCTACTAACCCAGTCATAGAGTCTTTGCTTGAATTTGGATAAAGGCAGGGGAAACTCCTCCAGTTAGCTTCTCTGTAGCTATGATAAAAACACTGACCAGAAGCAACCTGGGGAGTTTATCTGGCTTGAAGGTTATAGTCTTCTAGATGGAAAACAAGGCAGGAACTCAAGGCAGAAGGCGGAAGCATTAATTATGAAGAAATGCTGCTTGCTGGCTCGCTCCCTGTGGCCTGCTCAGCTTGCTTTATTATAAAATTCAGGAACACCTAGCCAGGGGTGGCATAGCCCCAGTGTGCCAGGCCCTCAGACACCAGTCACTAATCAACGAAGTGCCCCACAGACATCCCTATAAGCCCAGCTGATGGAGCCAGTTCCTCAGTTGGGTTCCTTCTTCCTGGGTGACTACTTTTTGTCAAGTTGACAGAAACTAACCAGCACATTGACTTAAGGGGGTTGGAATTCACTAGTGCTCAATGCAACACAGGGGACAAGATTTTCTAAAGACTCACTTGGGGAATGAGAGAGGGGGTGATAACAAGGACAACTTGCAGCTTCCTGGTAGAGAATGCCTGGATGAATGGTGCAGAATTTCTGGTAGAGGAGACTAGAGAGGCGTTGGCACTTTGGTGACATACCAGCTTGAGTCTGGACGTGGCCCCAAATACTCAGGTCACAATGTCTAGTAGTTGGATAGCAGACATTTGGAGGAGTCACAAAAAGTTTTCTCATAGCTGGAATCCTTCCTCAGGTAAGGAATGGATATTGGCTATCCCAAAGCCAGAGCTGCCTTCTACATTGAGAACTATATGCACGGTTGTTGAAGTAAGACTCAAGGGCTGAAGACACAAGCCAATGTTTATAATGAGGAGCTAAAATTCTGTGATTATGAAGATTGAAATGCATTCCTTACTAGACTACGGTCCGCAGAACACTGATTTTCTCTGAACAATCACCTGCATCTCAAGTGCTTGAAACAGTCTGAAGTCAGGAACCTGAGATTCTGCGGGGAGAATGAGAGGCAAGGACACACACTGGCCACTGTTAGCTTTGACTATGAAAAGCATATCTCGTGCTGTATTAAGAGAGTCCTTGGCTCACTGAACATGACCTTGAGGATTTCACAACTGCTCTGCTCTAATTGCTAAAATGAAAAATGTCCCATAAATAAACTTTATCTCCAGTAATAAAATACCAAGGAATAACAGCAAGATTTTGCTTAAATATGTAGGTCTTGTTTTATTTATTCCTAAAGTTTCTATAGTGTCAGTTAAGAGAGCATTACAAACGCAAGGACAGACAACCCTTACTTTTCTCAGTGCAAATGCAAGTCATGGGGTATTCCTTTTAATATAAAATTTACAGATATAAAACCAGTACCAAATGGCTATGCTATTAGATTTTACACCTTGTTCTAATTTACACAGCATAATGTTTCTGTAGCATGTATTGGCTAACTATTTGGTATCAAGCAGTAGAAAAGAATTATTGGTAACCGTTGTTCCATTTGGAATTAAACACAATGACTAACTTCATCCACACTGACCTTTCAACTGCCGCATCTTGTGTCTCAGGGTGTCTAAATCAGCCAAAATTTGGTCCTTCTTTAGCCAGTTTTGTTTCTTTAATTTTTCTGAGTTCTGTGGAGCTACGGTAAAGAAATAATGTTTTGCATAGTGTTCTTTTGTCAAGAATAACTTATCATAGCTACCAATAACTTACAAAGAACTTTCTGCTTCGAGAGACAGATTGAATTAGAAAGATGTAATTAAAAGAGGTAAGGGCTGTTAAAAGAAGCTTTGTTTGAAAGATGAGAAAGCTTAGGGCATTTCTGTATGGAACAGAGGCTGGCCAGGAAGGCGATCAAAACTGCTTTATTGTATAGATTTACCATATGCAATGGCCATATTTCATTTTCTGCTTCCACTAACTGTTTGGTGGTGATGAAAGCCTGGCTTGGGACCATTCATTTTTTTAAACATCCACCTACTGCCTAAAGGGTACAATTCCTAAAAATGAAAATGTGCAGACAGGTCGTCCTCAGTGTGAATTAAACTCATTTGTTATTTTCTAATGGATACCATTATTCTCCGCCTTATAGACCAAGCATCTCTTTATCAACTAAATTAGACACTTCTCCGTGCAGAATAAGCCATTCCAGTAAGAGAAAAACAAGCAATTGTGTAAATATGTGCATATAGCTGTCTTTGCACAAGTATTAATTGACTGATTGGCTCTCTGCATAAATACAATATCCTTATGGTGACATTAGACACACTTTATTCATTTTTTCATGACATAAAGCTAATTTCCCCCTCTTTTGACATGCTGTTTAAAAGGAAGCAAAAACAGAAAAACCTTACCATTTAGAGGCAGAAATGGCTCACCACAAGATACCCAAATTGCAATGGGACTTTTGAGGATCTGGGCAAGCAAAGATTTATCTATGCCCTCCAAACAATCCAATCTGTTTCCCATTTTCATTTTTGAGTTTTCTGGGAAAGAAGCAACATGTTTAGTCTTGTCAGTTAATAATGAACGAATATCCTTTATGAATTCATTTGCTCAAAGTATTTTCTTCTTCATTGATGACTTCCTTAATTATTATGAAAACTGGAGCCAACACACACACTTAGTCAGAAATGTCACAGACAACCAAAGAATCGAACATCCTTCCAGATACTTTAAAATGGAAAAATTTTTTAAAAAGTGACTGAAACACATGAAGTTTAGTGACATTGCTGGGTTGCAGCAGAGCTGAGTGATATTAGCAGACGTGTTCTTCCTGCTTCCTGCCCTGTAAGCACCGTGCTGAAACACTTCAGCTATTTCTTTAAAGTTCTTCTGTGGATATTAGTGGCATAATGCCGAAACTCAACTTCAAACAGGAGCAGACCACAAACGGTGCTGCCTTGCCCCAGGATGCGCTTTAGAATATGGGAGAAGAAAGGATGCCTTAGATAGGACCTCTGGTCGTCCTGAGGAGTGGCATCCTCTTGACAGTCCTGAGCAGATGTACTACTCTGTTCTTCAAGAAGACTTTTAAGAGGAATTTGAGAGAACTGCATTTGAGATGATTACCCTTTTAACACTAAGTAGAGGGAGAGCCATGTGCTTTGAAAACCATCCAGGTACAAGTTGTTCAAATCATTGCTTCTTAAAATTCATGGAAAAATCAAACAACATAATATACACATTTACAATAAATAAAAGTCATGACTGTGTGATAGATACCAGCCAAGCACTGGTCTAATATATGTTTATATTCACAAGGACCAAATATAAATCATATGAAAAAATATTAAATATTCATTCAAGTAAATATGCACATAAACATGCATATATGTGCATATTTACCCATTTGTGTTTTGAATGTGTCCATTCATAAATTAAAGTAGAGAAAATTAATGGTCAACATGATGTCCTTAGAGGGTTGGATTCTTTCATTGACTTCTTTATTCATTTATATGGCATGTGCATATGTTTAGGCATGATTGCCTGTGTAGGTACATGTGTCTGCTTGAGGCTGGTTTGGGAATATCATCCTCTATCATTATCCATCTTAATTTTGAAACAGGCTCTCTCACAGACATTGCTGATTGATCTTTCAGTGAGGTTGGCCGTATAAGGCCCCAAATTTACCTGCCCACACCGCCCAAGCATAGGGTTATGGTTGTGTACTACCATGAGTGCTGGGGACCTGAACCCAGGTCTTCACACCTGCACAGCAAGCATTTGACCCACTTGAGCCATTTCCCCTGCCCTGAGATGGGGTTTTTAAAAATACCATTACATTGGGAGAGCTGCTCTTCTTGTGGCTGGGACTGAGTCCTTTCTAAAGGAGCTCCACACAGCTTTTGTCTCTCCTGTCTATCAACTTTCAGCCAGGTGACAACCAGCGCCACTGCCCTGTGGGAGATACAGCTCTTGATCTTCCCAGTGAATCAGACCTGCCAGTGCCTAGATTTGAACCTCCTGGTCTCTGTGAAAAACATAGTTTGGTTTTAGAATTGCTTCATCCATTAGAAAAGAATATTCCCAGAACTGCACAGAGAAACACAGTCTAGTCTGTAGGTTATTTACTTTGGCAACCAGGTTTGAGATGACCCGAATTGAGTGAGCGAGTACATTGGGTTCACTTAGTTCTTATTCTGACTCAGGTGGTCTTGCCCCATTGGTGGGAGCTAGACCCCACAGCCTGGTTAATTCACTGCTGGTGAAGAAAGGAAGGGTGTGGTCAAGGCACAGAAATGTCTGATATCCAGCAGGGGGCAAACAAGATGGGAGAAATTTATAGACTTTTGGTAGGCCAGCCATCTTTGGTAGAACAAAATGTTTCTCATACTGTAGTGTTTTATTTTAATAGAACAAAAAGGAAAAAAAACCAAAAATCACAAGCAGATACACTCTGTTGTGAGCAAAAGCTCCTGAATAGAAAGCTGGACTGACTAATTAGAACGTCAGTACTGTGCAGGGGTTGGAGAACTGCAGGTCCAGAGGGTAATTATCTTATCTTGGGCTTGTTCCAGCCCTCCAGAACAGCCATTCCTCACCCAGCCAGTTAGTGTCTGAACTAACATTGTGTGGACAGTAGGTAAAAACATTTAAAAGGCTATTAACAGACCAAGATTATTAGCTTGCACCAATCCAAAGCTAAAAATGTCACAAGAAAGCATCTTGGATTTATAAAAAAGCTTACCACATCTCTGATATACCCATCTATATATATATATATATATATATTTGGATTTTTTGAGACAGGGTTTCTCAGGCTGGCCTCAAACCCACAGAGATCCGCCTGCCTCTGCCTCCCGAGTGCTGGGATTAAAGGCGTGTGCCACTACCACCCGGCCCCATCAATGTATTTTAAACTTGACTTGATTTATGACTTTTTTTTTTTGTCCTGTGAAACCATAAAACGGCTTCCATGTTGGAACATAGAATTTGGGGGAACAAAAAACTATGTTCCCTAGCTTTGGTTACTCAAAAGAACTCCAGAATAAACTATCTCTTATTCCCTTTAAGATAAGTTTTTTTCTTTTAATCAGCATTTAATTCCTTTGCTTCTCATGAAAAGTCTGTAAGAAAAGTGATTATTGGTAAATCTAGATAGAGATTCAAGGACTGAGGTAGAGATGAGTTCAAGACCTTGACCAATGTCATTCAGCTTAGAAACCTGCTATTCTGACTCCCAAACCAAAATTTATAAGCTCTAAACCATGCCTCTCAGGACCCGAGTAGAAAATCTCACACTGAGAAGCACACTGTTGTATCACATCTGGCAGGAAAAAAACATCCACTAGAGCTTCTAGGGCTTCACAGAGCAGGGGGAGCGCAGCAAGGTCAGGGAGGGAAAAGAGGGCAAGAAAAGTAGAAGACAGAGACCTTCCCATCAACAGTGGGAAGAGAGCAGCGCTGGTCTAGCAACAACTTCTTCACTACTCCCAGGTGATTTGGGGTCTGAGTTTTAGAACAAAACAATGTTAGTACTTTACAAAGTTGTTAAATTACCTACTGTTGTCAATTTTGTGAATTGATTTATTGGTTCAGTTCTAAAACTAGAATATGTATTATTTATTTACTTACTTATTAAGAAAGGTAAGGACACTATGAGAACCTCACTTCCTTTGAACCATTTACAAAAGTCCCTGGTATAATTTTGAAATCCTTGCTGTGGTGATTGGATGAATCATATTTAACTTTTTGATAACAGAGCATAAACATCACCAACTAATGCCCATAGAAGCTCACCAACCTTCTGTATTTTGAACAGCTGTCTGTTCTGTCCCAAAAGACTCCGTGCTTCTCTCTTGTGTCTCAGGGTATCTCTGGGTGAGGGTCTCACCTACGGCCCACAGAACCAAGCCACGCAAAGTTAGTATGTTGGTTCCATCTCTGGTGTAGATTTTGGTGGCTGCTCTAGTGAGTCCAAGTCGTTCCGTGCACTCTGCAAGAAGCTGCAAACTACGAGTTGTAAGTAATGGATAGGAGGCACAGGAGAGCTGGCTGGGCAGTTACAAGCACCTACTGCTTTTGAGAGAACCAAGGTTCTGCTCCCAGTACCTGCGTGATGGCTTCCACCTACAGATAACTGCAATTCCAGGGCATCCAGTGCCCTTGTGTGACCTCTGAGGGTTCCAAACATGCATGAAGTGCACTTGCATGCAGGCAGAGCACAGAAAAATAAAAACAATTTTTTAAAAACACTAATAAAAATAACGATGACATTGAAATTTAACAAGCTGTCAGCCACTGTAGAAATCTGTAAAGCCCTTATTTTCAGAAAACAGATGCTGAATGACTAGGATGTTGATTTCTGATTACAGGCAATTTTTACATCTGTTTTCTCTAAGTTAATATGAGCTGCACCTGGTTTTGAACATTCCTTGCTCTAAAGCTGAAGCCCAGCAGCTTATATACGGGTGATACATTTTTCCACGAGACATTCTTGCTTAAAGCATGTAACATCTCCTTTCTTTTTGTTATACTTAAAGTGTGTAACATCTCCTTCCTTTTTGTTACACTATAAGATATAAAGTGGCAATACTGCAAATGGGTGAATAGTTTTAAATAAACAAATAATTAATTTTCTAACCAAAACTCTCACACATTATCCCCTCCACTTTGCAGATGGGAAAACAAATCTAAAAGCTGGTCTTATAGGCCAACAAGATGGCTCAGACTTAGCATGCCTGCCACAGACCAGAAGGCCTGAGTTCAATCTCTGGGATCTATGTACTGGGAGGAGGGTATCATCTTCCTCAGATGGAAAGAGAAAGAGAGAGAGGAGGCCAGTCTTGTAGCCTTGGGTAAATCTTGGGGTTAACTTTTGTACTTTGCTTGGTTCATTGAGCAATAGTTTCATTTTGGAAAAGATTCACTTTTGTTTTTATGTTTATGGCTGTCCATCTCTGTGTGCCCAAGAGTGCAGATGCCCCAGGAAGCCAGAAGAGTATATCAGATCCTAGTGAACTGGAGTTACATACAGACTGTGTGGGCTACCCGTAGGGGTGTGGAACCCAAACTGATGTCCTCTGCAAGAGTAGTAAATACTCATAAATGTTGAGCCATCTCTCCAGACCTGAATAAGAAAAGCCAATTATTTCCAACCCCAGAGGTGAGTGACAAGAAGGGGGTGGGAGGAGTTGGCATAAAAAACACCATACTGTATAAACCTATAAAATAGGTTATTAAAAGTATTAGAAGGGTTGTTGAGACAGAATTATCACTTTGGGGGCTCTCCTGTCGTGACTGCACAGTCTCTAAGGCAGTTACATAGTCTCTAACAACTTAAGCAGCCCCCATGTAAAAGTGAAGTGAAAGGCCTTGTCAACAAACACATGCTCAGAAGCTCTGAATGAGGGGCATTTAATGTCCAAGTGAGGGGCATTAAAAAACAAACCAAAGAAAACACAAAAACATTCAGGTGATATTCAACTTGCAGTGCAAGGGAACAAGGAGGAAAAAGGCATTCTGTTTACCATGAGGGTGAAGATAGCCTGGTGGTTCCATTTTCCCACTTCCTTTACATCTTGTTCTGGGTCCCTTGAAAACCAAGGTGCTAGTTTCACATTGCTTCTAACTTTATATTCAGAGAAAAACCATCAGAAAGAATCCCAGCCATCTTGTTGGAAAATTTTCTAGGAGAATGGAAATCTTTAACTCATTAGCTTAAATTGGTGGATGTAAACAGGAATGCTTACTGTTCAGCTTTGAGGTACTTCTTGTCCAGAATTGCAACCACCATTACTTCTAAGGACACATACAACATTTTATTAATAGTCACTTACCCCATGGAATGTTCCAGCCACAATTAACTTCCCATTCCGATATCCATCCCCATTTTTGTATGCGATTATTTTCACTGCCTTTTGGTAGGAAGGTACCACGCCACTGTGGGATGTAGTGCATGTGCGTGCCTTCATCCATAAAGATGACAGACGCTCTTCATAATATCTTAGAGTGTTTTCAGCTTCATAAGAAGATAAATCAGCCTGGTTTGTTTAAAAAATAATCATTTACACAAATTGAATTGTTTCTGTTTTGTTATCTTGGCATATCTCTACTCCCCCTTTAAAGTCTGCATATGTGTGTATGTGGTAGACGTACGTTTTATAGTGTCTTCTTTATGTACTCTAGATACTTGGTGTCGAGGAGGAAGAGTGTTGGGCCAAAATTCCTCAGTTCTCTTTCTAGCCCTCTCACTGACTTTTGAGCAGTTGGTCTGTCTTTCTGACTTGCTTTGGTTTTCTTTAAATGTTGCTGTATGTTTGTTTGGGTTGTGGAAGAAAGGAGACCAGGACCAAAGAGAACCTGGGATAGAAGTAAGGGAATATGAACACTACAGATACTTTCTTAATGAACAACTCTAGAAGGAGGTCATCCATTGGTGAAAGATGAAGGAGGAGGGTAGAACATCCCTTAGAAAGCTTTCCCCAGTGTCTTGACTAGGAGCCTGCCAAGATGCACAGGCCCTGGCTGAACTATTATAATGTAGAGGGTCCTTCCCAGTTACCTCTGCAAAACCAAATACCCTCTGGCTTCCAGATGACTGCTTCCTTTCTCTTTCCAGGTTACTACAACCTGACACTGTCCATCTTTAGTATAAAACCAGTTTTGGGAGACAGAAGAGTGAGGTCTGGAGACAGGCAGGTGACTTCTGAGGGGCACACCAGGCTGGCAGGCTGCCACATTTTAGTGTTACCTCCTTTTTATTCTGCTGTTTAAATCCACCCTTCCCCCACCCCATCCCCAGTTCTTTACACTGTGATGTGGGAGTCCCCTCTGTGTGCTGTGATTACCATTAATGAACAAAGAAACTGCTTTGGACCTATAACAAGGCAGAACTTAGGTAGGCAGGTTTGGTAGCAGCATTTTCTTGGGTGGGCTCTGTTTGCTAGAAGCAAGCAGAAGCATGGCTTTTTAAAGAGAGGTCTTACTGACTCAGTGGTAGCAGCCACTTGCACCTTCAAAACAGCAGCTTCCTGGCTGTGGGCAGTGCTGCTAGCATGAACTCTGACTCTTTGGAGAAACCAAGCATTTGAATTGGAGTTGTGAGCAATATGCTACAGCTTGCTTGGTGACAACATGGACCAGCTGTATGCCTAGAGATGTGGCATTGTGCATGGCTCTCAGAGGCAGCAAGCAGCTCTGCCATGCTGGGCTGGGTTGGGCAAGCTGGTAGTAATGTATATACCCTTGTAATGGTGCAGCTTAAGTTTTAAAAAGCACTTAGCATTTTAAGAAGCATTCCTTAAGCATGGGGCTTTGGGAGAGGGTTGAAGGGGAGAGGTAGGAAGGGAAGCTGAGAAAAATGTAGAGCTCGATAAAAATAAAAATAAACATGAAAGAAAGGTAACTCCATGTAACAGACCATAGATTAATAGAAATGGTTTAATTTAAGCTGTAAGAGCTAAATCAGTAATAACCCTGAGCTATTGAAAAGCAGCTAAAATTAAAAAAAAGCACTCCTTTAAAATAAAGATACACAGATACACAATTACAGATACATAGTAGGACAGATTCAGACATAAAAGACGTCAAAATGGGTGACAATGTTAGATAAATGTGCATAGGTTTGGAGGAAAGAAGACAAAGAGTATAGATATTTGGAAAAGAAGTAAATGGTTTTTAACAAAAGTATAAAGTCTTTAAAGAGATAGAGTATATATATGCATATATATATATATCTGCTCTTGATTAAGGTATTGTGATTGTACATCTCATTTAAAAATGTAATGTATAATTAAGAAATACAGATAAATAGAGAATCATTTGTAGTAGTCAAGCTTGTAGTCATGTAAGTTAGATTTTCCAGATGTACAGAGAAGTATTTCAGATGGATAGGAATTCTTCAAATCTTTCAAAGACTGCAGAATATGGCATTTAAAGTGTTTTAAGAATTTAGTACTTTTCATGACCGTGAGACACATATGCTCCTGGAAGCACCAAATTACTTCAAGAGAAAGATGGGCATTGAAGAGACTTCTTATGGAGTTGGTTAGCCATCTGGGCAAGAAACTGTTCTTGCCTGGACTGCTTAACTGGACATGCAGGACCCACAGACAAATGACTGCTGAACTTGCCTAAAGGTGAGATGATCCTTCGGGGTTTCTGCTTCATGAAAGAGTCTGCTAGACATTCTGCAGGACATAGAAAAAAAGTGATTGACAAACTGCCAATATAGGCAGAACTGTCTTTGAAATCTCCTGCTTTGTGAAAAAGTCTGCTGGATACTGTGGGCCTGTAGGCTGAAGATGGATGCCCCAATAATACAGAAGAACTTTTTTGGGTGACTGTCCAGGTAGCAAGATGTCTCTATCAATTCTAGAGTTTCGGAAGTTGCTTACAATGCACTTCCTGTTCACTTTGGTAATATTATATCCTCTGGAGTCTTTGATGGAGTTGAAGAATTTATAATTATAGTTACAGTTTTCCTTAGCTATGATAAAAGATAAAGTAGATATAAATATTGTAATTGTAATTCTTGTTTGATACCTGCTTTTTATATGTAATTTACTATGTTAAAATTAAAACCTTCCTTTTTATTTAAACAGAAAAGGGGAGGTGATGTGGGAGTCACCCCTGTGTGCTGTGATTACCATTAATGAATGCTTTGGACCTATAGCAAGTCAGAACTTAGGTAGGCACGGGAAGCTAGGCTGAATGGTGGGAGAAAAAAGGGCAGAGTCAGAGAGAAGCCATGGAGCCACTGCCAGAGTCAGAAGCTGGAAACTTTAGCAGGTAAGCCACAGTCATGTTGTGATACACAGATTAATAGAAATGGGTTAAATTAATATGTAAGAGTTAGCCAATAAGAAGCTAGAGATAATGGGCCAAACAGTGATTTAATTAATTCAGTTTCTGTGTGATTATTTCAGGTCCAAGCTAGCCAGGCGGCTGGGAACCAATAAGCAGCCTCCAACAACACTGTTCAAGTTGAAGGGAGGATTTTCTTTTTTAAAATGGTGTCATTTAAAATTAAGGTCACAGAATGTGGCAGAGTTAGTTCCCTACCGTCACCCCTAGGGCTTCTAAATGGTATTAGGTATGGACGCATGAATTCTGCCACCTAGCCTGAACTGCTACTAACAACAACGTGTCAAATCCTCCCTGAAATGCACCATGCTCATAAAAAAGGAGCTTCTCCTATCCACATAGAGCAAATGCTGCTGTGCTAAGCAAAGACTCAAAGTCACTTCCTGACCTAAAGGCTACACAAAGAGAAGGGAAAGGTGTCAGCAGCCTACAGCAGCAAAAGTGCCCCATTCACTCCAAAGGCTGAACAGAACTATTAGAAGACAATGCAATTTAAATTGCAATTAGGATAAAGGAATCAATGTTGGCAGGATGGGAAGGTGCCTCTGAGGAAGATGAAGTGCACGCGTGGAAGTGAACCTGGATGTGAGGCCAATCTAAATGCACCCAAGTTTCCAAATCATCGTCGCGTGGGCAGTAGCAGAGCTCAGCTGGATAAGTGGGGAAGTACCTTGGCAACGCTGATGACCTTGAATGGCTTTCGTGGCAAGGACTTCTGCTCGGAGCCAGAAACACAGAAGAATGGAGCGCCCGGAAGCAGCTGTTTCAACCCCTTCTCTGCCCGCATGGACTGTCCGCAAGCCAGGCAGAGCATCAGTTTTTTCTTTCCATCGGGTGAGAGGTAACAGTATCCCTAAAACACCAGAAAAGATGCTTCCATGTGGGGCTCCTAAACCATGAAGGCATTTTTGCAGAACTCTTCACAGCACAAGGAAAACACATTTGTCATCATCAAATGCTAAATTAAAACCACAACCCAAATGCATTATTATGCTTCTCAATAATTAAGTTTTTACATGCATTTATTTATTTGGTGTGTGTATGCTGGGGCAGGGTACATATGGGTGGAGGTCAGAGGACACCTTGCAGGAATTGGTTCTCTTTTTCCATCATGTGGGTTGCATGGACTGAATTTGGGTCTTCGGGTTTGCCAGCAAATGCTTTATCTGCTGAGCTAGCTGACCAGCCCCAGTAATTAAAAAATTTAAAAGTATTCCTTAACTTTACAATGACTATGCAATACTGAGAACCCTAACTTCTATACAAAATCAAGATTTCTTTGAAGAATGACCAGTACCTCTTCGGAGGCAGAAAAAAACTACAATATAACATCTTGTATATAAGGGATATCTTGTTGTGCACAGAAACTAATCGATCCTGGAGTTAAGGAATAAAATCGACAAAATGCAAGAGCAAAAATAAATGTCCTAACTGACTCAAAGAATGGCAATTTGAGACTAGAAAGAACTATTTGAAAAGTTTGACTGGATTTGAGTATGTAAGCTCACAGGAGTTCATAACAAGGCTACTAATACAAGTAAAAAATGAAGCTGGGGTGGGACCTCATTTGACATCATGCGAAAATAATTGTGGTTGGTAGGCACTGACTTGAAAACTAGCCATGTGGCTGTTAGTGTAGCAAATTATTTCTAAAGGTGGCTACAGTAAAACCATTCCAATGCGGTTCACATGTCCTTTCAACTGGTGATATTACCGTTCCTTGGTCAGCAGGTACGGTGCTTTTCTTCTCTCCTCTGTGTTTGTGAGCAAGCTATGTCCTTGACATTGGCCCAATGACAGCTGATATAAGAGGCAAGCAGGTGCATGAAAGGAGCTTGCACTGTAGCGCCTGGCTCTGTAGCTACAGTTGGAGCCCTGAGGTCACACAGAACTCACTGGACCATGCTTCATGAGAAAGGTTGGAGAGTCAACACCTGTGGGAGACGCCATCTTGGACTCTCCAGTCCTCATACACTAAAAATCCACAAGATGATGAGAGCCACTTTTGCAGCCCTTGTCAAGACCAGCAGAGCTGCCCGGCAGAGCTCAACCCAAATTGCCACCTCACAAGGAATATACATTTTTTTCAGTTGATTAAGTAGATGTGCAAGAAAGAATCATGCATTTCCTCTGCCTTTTCTTTCAAACCATATTTTTGACTACTGAAATATTATAATGAGGTAATATTCTTATTAAATCTTTAGCTAATTGATGTAGAGATAAAATTGACTGATTTGAAGCAAAATGATGACATTAGATGAATAGACATTGAGAAATTTTCAGGTATTGGGCTGAGGAGAAATTCCTTCAAACCATTAAAGCATCATTAAAAATGGAAGTTAGGTATAGGCTTCAGAGACCTGAGTATCTGAAGAACACATGGCAATCTGTGAAGGCTCTATAGAAAATGGTAAGCATAAGTTTAACAACAACTTTACTGTGAATCCTATTTACAGAGATCGTGGAGAAAGAGAACCAAGTCAAATGGTACCCAAGTCAGAGCGTGCTGCCTGCCTATGGACCATGCTGTGAACCTGATCCCACCTGAGGGTCTTTTCTCAGCCTTGACTGACTCAAACTACCAACGATAAAAATGAATTTTTAGGACAACCTAGAAAATTTGGTAAAAAATAGTTTATTATACTGCCCAAATGCCACTGTTCATTTTATTAATCATGACAATGGCATGATGATTTTGTCAAAAATGATCAAAATTATAAAACTGCATGCTTAATTAGAGGTAAAATAGTATCATATCTAGGACTAGCAAAAGTGTCCAAATCTTAATGAATGTGATGCATCAATCAAGGTTCACTGTACTAGTGTCTACTTTAGAATATGTATAAAATTTTCCACAGTAAAACAAGTAGTTTTAGATAGAGGATATAATTTATTCTACTTTTCATAATTTCATTTCATTCTTTCCTATTAAAAATCCCAGAGTCTAAGTGATCTCATCAAAAATCAGCATTCATGCCAGGCACGGTGGTGCACACCTGTAATCCCACCCTTGGAGGCTGAGAGAGGAGGGTTGCCAGTCAGAAGCCAGCTTGGCCTCTGTAGCAAGACCTTGTCTGAAGCAAGCAAATTAGTGTTCAGCCTTATATGAACTTAAGCTTTCCCATGGGGGAAAAACCTCTTGCTTTATTAATTGACCCTAGTTTTCTTCCATCTTTGGGAAGAGAGAACTACTTACAGGTTGATCAATGTTTTCTTTAGTAACAGATGACGTACAAAGGCCAGAGGAATTGGCTGCTGTGATTTTCCGATCCAGGGCAGTGCTGTGAAAGGCTATAAATGTTCTTGTATTTGCCACGTAATGCCACTTTTGATTGGCAGCCCCATTGCTGTATGGCTTGTATTTCTAAAAAATGAAAGAGTGACAAAATATGGACTCAGGAGACAGGCAAGCTTATAAGATGGTGGAGCAGGCGTTCTTTACTGGATAAATTTAGAAATACAATTACTCAGAACTTACTGTAAATGAGAGTTACTGTCAATATTTAGGAATTACACACAAAGCTACATAACATTAAACATACTTGATTCTCAAAACCAAAACCCAAAAAACAAACTAATTAAAATTTTGTAATTCCACTATTTTTGACTCTTAACACTATTTTGTGGTTTTTTTCTGACATTTTAAAGGAACATTAATTATTTCTTCTTAGAAAAATAATACTTAGGAAATTAGGGAAATGCAGGACATTTTTTAAACATTCCCTCTAATAAATAAGTTGGCAGAATAAATGACCATGTGTGCATGTGTCATATCTGTGGTGTGTGTGTGTGTTTGTGTGTCTCTCTGTGTGTGCACATGTGTGTAAATCATGAAAATATTTTTAAAAAAACGTTCCTAGAATGATTATTGCTTAGATCATTTAAAAGATTATGATATTGACCAGAACAGCATTTTTTAGAAACATTATTTGACTTTCTGCTTTTCCAACTGTATTTGAATTTACCTATTGTTTTTATGTTCTTGCCCAACATGCATGCACAATATCTCCCTAAACACCAACTCACTGAATGAAAACACAATTTGTCGACATCTCAATATGCGTTTGATTGATATTAAAGGAAGTGAGTTTTTTAAAACCCAGCTTTAGAAATTCAGCTAAACTATGCAATAGAAACAGGATATGTGTTTTAATTCTATTGCTTGCATTATTCTGGAAAGTAATTTTGTTATTTGATTATAGCATTCTATGAGTTATCTCAAGTGTAATTAAATAGACATAAGCCGGCAGGTTAGCAACAGGAAAGCATATCATGCCTCAAGGAACTTTATAATTTATAATAACTACTGTGCCTGGTAAGATATAAACAGCATTGAAGCTCTTAGCACTAATTTAGTGGGTCAGATAACAGAGGTCCCTCCACGATCTGGAGAACCAAAGGCTAAATTCTCAAGCAACAGGAAAGGATCTAGTGGTATTAACCTGAAGGGACTTGTTTCCACTTATAGATACATGAATGTTTTCTCAAAAACTTATTATTTAGTACATAAAATGGAAGCGCTGATAATGGGAAGATACCTTGGAAGTTAGTCTGAATTACCTTATGATTAAGTTTATTCTTTATAAACTAAGACACATTGGGGGTGACATTCATATCTCCAACTGTTATGAAAATGAGTAGGGAATGGAATGTGCAGCCGTGTGAGGCTTCACCTAGCTGTGGCCCGTGTTGAGGAGGCCCCCATAGGAAACATGAAAGGCCATGTGTGCTGCGTCTTCAGCACAAATGTCTAGTTCCTATTTACCACAAGGACAGAAAACTTAATTAAGCGAACTTCAGAATCTATCCAGATTGCTGTGTCCTGATTTGGGATTCCAAACTGCAAAACAAGTTTCCTCATTAAAAAACACAGAATAAACCAAATGTTATGTGGAGATGATTATGCTGTTTGGTGGAAACCAGGGTACAGCTTCCAGAAGGTGGATGCAGAGCTAGGACGCTCCTAAGCTGTTCCTTGGCCTATCAGGGAGCATCACACGTCCATTTGTGAGTGTTTGGTTCTAAGGAGGGGTGACAGGAAAGAGCTTCAGGGTCTCTGCCCCAAACTCAAATGAAGCCTGCGTTAGAGGTACTGCAAGTAGTTTCTTAGCAGAATTACGACTGTGGGCTCATGACCTCCCAAAAGAAGGACAAGGTCTCTTCCTCCAATATCTACGCCGTAGGGCCTTGCCTGTGTTCCCCATCAATACATTTAGGTGCACCAAAGAGCCATCACTCCCTGAGGTTGTAAGCTTCTGGAAATCTATAGGGACAGTTTCTCCTGCTTGCCAGTGTGTGACTGTAATAACTGTCCCCACTTTTGACTACCAGCAAGCCTATATTCACCATTGACCAGAATGAACCCAACTGAGGTATCTCAACATACTCAATTTGAAGTCTAGACAGGGTATTACAAAAAGTATTTTAACAGTGACATTCCAAACAACATTCTAGGACAGCTATCCCTTTGCTCTGTAACAAGGGGGCATGGCGTCTCGCTGCAGCTTCCTGAAAGGGAATAGCTTCTTGTTGGCCTGTGTGTATCTTACCTGAATGATAACTGGATAGCCCTGGGCTTCATTCTGAGCCTTGGTCATAGACACTGCCAGTACAAGGTCAGGGTTACTCACGAGGTGAAAGGTCCTTAAGAAGACAGAATTAGTCCCACTATGTAACAGACTGTGGTTAATATAATTGGAATTTCTATACATTTCTGCTATGTAGAAACCCAGTTTTCTTTAGGTCTCACCATCTTATCAGAACAAATAAGTTATGATAGTCCAATATAGATATTATCCATATAATAATTTATGTAGAATGTATAAACAATAGTTTGTGTTTATCATGTTTAATAATTCCTCATAGTCTATGTACCCTATTTAAATTATGGTACGCTTTCTGTCTCTAGATTCAACCCGCCCTGATATATCTTTATCGCCCACGCTTGCTATTACTGAGAAGCACTGAAGATGATGAAATGGAGTTTATAGCTTTGCTGCATGTGATGGAATCCTGGGACCATCTCTTAGTACTGTATGGCATTAACAAACTCCATGTTTCAATTTATCCATCTGTGCACTGGAATAGTGTGCACGCTGTGGGAGTTGAGTGAGTTAATGCATATAAAAGTAAATACCATAAGGGAAACCGTTAGTTGTAATTGTGCATTTGCTTGGCTTTTTAAAGTATTTTTCTGGGGCTGGATTGATGGTGCAGCCGTCGAGAGCACATACTTCTCTTCCAGAGGACTCAAGTTCAGTTCCCAGCCGCCACACTGACCCACGACCGCCTGTAACTCCAGTCGTGGGAGCTTGGGTACCTTCTCTGACCTCCATAGGCACCTGCATTTATATGCTCATTCCTACACACAGAGAGACACATAACGGATAAAATAAATCTTAATATGTATTTTTCTATTAAATTCTCATGTTTCCAAAGGAGATTTTCTAAAACCCAAGATATATGTTGAGCATTTTAAAGATTTTATTGGTGTGTATACTTGTATATGTTCATGTGTGTGTGCAAGCCTCTGGAGGCTAAAAGAGGGAGCTAATCACCATGGAGCTAGGGCTGTAAGCCATCCGATGTCTGTGCTAGGACCCAAGCTTTAGTCCTCTGGAAGAGTGGGAGTGTTCTTAACTGCTTAGTTCTCTCTCTAGCCCCTATGTTCAGTTTTTTTTTTTAAGATTTATTCATTTGTTTTCACATGTGTTTTGCAGCATGTTTTTCCATATGCCATTTGCATGCCTGGTGCAGATGGAGGTCAGCAGAGGGTACTGTATCCTCCGAAAGTGGAGTTATCAATGGTTGTAAACCACTGTGTGTGCTGGGGACAGAACCAACATCCTCTGTAAGAGCAACCAGGGCTCTAAACCATGGGACCATTTCTCCGCCCCTCAGTTGAAATATGAAAGAGATCTTAGAGCTAGTACAGATCCTGAGAAATTAATTTCAAATGACTGAGTGGAAATCCTCATGTCATTTTTCTTATATCACTTTGAAAAACTAAAACGAATATTCAAACAAAAGATTATTACTCTGGATTTTGTCTCTATTTTTCTGAACATGGTTACATTAGAGACAAGGCATTTCTGTCACTGAAAATATAAGTAACCTACCTTGAATATAAAATGTAATGGTGAGAATAAAAGGACAGAGAGAAAATGGGGATTATATATATATAATACATATATAATATAGAATATATTTTTTAAAGACTTAAAATACGTTCAGATAGCTTATTCAATTTTCTGAGAATAAAAACATCACACCTTTATTGTAAAGAATCACAAAGTTCTGGAAAATAGAAAACTTAAAGCCCATCATATGGGTGAAAGATGGTCATCTAATCTTACAATCCATTTTCTCCTCCATAGTTAGTTAATGGGGTACCACTGAATTTCCAAAATGGATATTTAATTTTTTGAAATGCCTCTTCAGCATTTGTCAGGGCTTGGTCCTGCAAGACCTCACCTCTGTGGGCTCAGCTGTTTTCATACATGTGTATTTCTTACATGTATATTGGCACTCAATAATATTCAAATGATCAGATGATTGCTGATTTCCTGCAGCAACCCCCTGAGATGTCACTACCTTAGGGTCCACATTACCCAGAATAGATCCGCTTATGACTTAATGCTTGAAATTACATTTATCTTGAGATCACTGGGGCACATTGTTTCCACCTTGCTCTTTTGTATATAGGGGCTTCATGTGGAAGTTTCATAAGCACATGCTTCTTATAGAAAGGAAATACTTCTCTGCTATTGGTAAGTACCAATTAATGGTACTATCAAAACAGGGAAAAACAAAAGCATTATAACAGCCAACTATCCCCTCAACTACCCCTCATTTCCATGGCTTGACACAGGATAGTCTCAAGATGGTCAAGTTGTAGAGTTCCAGAAGACTAAAACAGACTTTAGTATTACCCATGGCTAGAGTTTTCAGAGCTGCTCATAGCCCATCAGCTAACAGTTTTAGGCAAATTTTTCTTCCTGTTTTTAACCGCCTTCTCGGCTCCTTTCTCTCCAGCACCCAGAAGAACAAATGAACTAGCTAACCAGGACTCAGAGCCACAGGTATCTCTCTCACAACGGCCACGGAAGCACTTCCAAGCTTGCCCAAGTCAGAGTCACATGGTCACCCCCCCCCCCCCGCGCCATGTTCACCTGCACTCAGTCATGCCTGCATCCAGATCTAAGAAAATTCTGGATTTTAAAATGGGATTTCTGTGCATGTAAATGTGTATGTGTCTATGTCTATATTTGTTTCATATGTTTTTACTTTGGTCCATCTTCTCTTGGTAGTTTGTTTGTTTTATTCTATTCTAGTTTGTTTTCTAAAGGGAGAGAGACAGAAAGGTGTGGAGGTGGGTAGCTTGGGTGTTGGGCAAGATCTAGAAGGAGTTGGGGGAGGGAAAACCATATTAAGAATATATCATATAAAAAATCTATTTTTATTTTTTAAAAAAACAATCACAGGAACTTTACTATAATCCAGAAAAACAAGGCAGAAAGAACCACTAAATATAGTGCATATATCTTTGTACTCTAGGTGTCTAGCTCCAGAGGAACAAGAATCTTGATCTTTTTAGTTCTTTGCTGAAGTTCCACCCCTAAAACAATGCTTTCAATGACCCATAGCCTTCATCTGTGGTGGTCAGGATGCAGGATGGTAGTTCAGTTTTCCTAACTTTGCTTAGAGTTGCTATGTATTCTAATATGTGGTCAGTTTAAAAGGAGGTTCATGGGTTGCTGAGAAGAAACTGGTTTCTTTAGTGTTTGGTGGGATGCTCGGTAGATGTCTGTTGGCCCATTTGATTTATGATAATCTTGAACTCCAGGATTTCTTTATTCAGTTTTTGTCTGGGTGGCCTGTCTGCTGGTGAGAGTGAGGAACTGAAGTCACTCCCCATCACTGTGTCAGGGTCGGTGGCAATTTTGGATGGAATAGCATTTCTTTTATAAAACTGGGTGCCTCACATTTGAGTTTGTAAATGTTAAGGGCTGTAACATCGTGGTAGATTTTCCCTCTAATAAACACATAGTGTCAACTGAATGAGTGAATTGTGGTTCATATAACTAGTCGTTTGCGGGAATAAAAGCCTATTCTCCTAGCTCCTCATCACAGGCAGCATAGCCTTGGTGGATGGGGTGAAGAAACAGGCCAACAGCTCTGTCCATCAGATCACTCTCCAGCTCCCTTAACACACAACCAATGACCATTCCCTGCTGTCTGTTGTACTCACCCTGGAAATGGTGGGGCAGAGCTAACTCCTTTCCTGCCATGCCAGGATTCCTGATGCTGCCTCCCAAAGGTTATTCTGTCTCCCTCAAGGCACAGAACCCAAACCACGGGCAGTCTGCTCCAAGAATACAATGAAAGTCGCAGCTCCTTCCCATTAAGAAATATTTTGCATAATATAAAAATATATCCTGTACATTATAAAAACGGCTGAGGAGTTCACTAGAGCTCCACGATATGTCATAGTATAATTTTAGGTAGAATAGTCCAAAAAAACAGGAAGTTATGTTTTCTGGTTAAATTAATGTTCAAACATACACAAAACAAAGAGAAATGTGTAATAAAACATGAACCGAAACACTGTCAACATTTTATCTTGTTCCATCTATATCTCAGTTTTTGATACTTTTATATTTACTAGAATTTATGACTTATTTATCATTGGTTCTGTGTTTACACAATAAATACACGTCTGCTATATGCATGCACATGTGCGTTCAAGTGTCTACAGAGGTCAGAAGAGGATGTTGGCTCTCCCAGAGTTTGAAATAAAGATAGTTTGGGGCCCACTCTTCTGTGGGTGCTGGGAACTGAGCTCTGGTCCTCGGCAAGAACAGCAAGTATTCTTAACTGCTGAGCCATTTCTCTAAACCCTTGCTAGAATGCCTAAAATAAAGCTCATTTAACAGCTCATATTTTTATCTCTAAATAGAATATAAACTTAATTGGCCAAGGCCCTCTTTTTATCTCAACACAGCCATTGGCCAATTATGATATGCAACAAGATTAATAATATTTTCTTACTATAATCAAGTAGCCAAATTGTCTGATTTTTTCTGATCTTCTCAAGAAAATGTTTGATCATTTTGAATATAGAGCCATGGTCAGATACTGAATTAGGCTAATACATTTGATAAAGCAGGAATCAATGCTCTCTGTATGACTAGAAATCACTTATTCCTTTTATGAATGAAAACTGGGAGGATACCCATATGAAGAGAGACAGGGAGAGGGATTGAATAAACAAAGGTCCCAAAATACTTAAAAATTAGGAATACTTTAGAATTCATATCTGATTTCTTCCTGTCACAAAGAGAAATGAGATGAGTATCTAGTCTTGAGGCAATGGCTAGGTGAAACTCAGAAATAAATGATGTCTTATCTAATCTAGCAGTTGTTAAGTTGTGTGAAGCTTACCTAAATTTTTTGTTTATGTCTCTGTCTCTTCTTTGACAAGAATAAAGAATTTTCACCAAGTAAAATAGAAAACCCAGTTCCTCAACTATATTCCTGCTTGCTATGTGGAGAGCGTGGCAGAAATCTTAGGGTCTCATTCACAGTTAGATGGATATTATGTGCATTGAGTATTTGCAAAGGCACCACGTGCACTCGGTCTGGGAGTTACAGATGGCAGTATACCACCATGTAGGGGCTGGGAATTGAACCCAGGACTTCTGGAAAAATAGCCAGTGCTCATAACCACTGAGCCATTGTTCATCCAGTTTGGTGTATAAACCTCAAAATTCAGCGGGTTTACCTGCTTTCTTCCTTATGTGTCCAGCGTTGGTTCCCATCGTCAGATTTCTTCTCCACCAAAACGACTCTTGTGCCAGATCGGGGTTTGCAGCCCTGTACACCCAGGACCAGCTGAGGAGCAGCAAAGCTAATGATTTGCCTATTTCTGTATTCAAATTCCTGATGTTGCAGCTTCTGCAATTTACTGTGCTTTGGGAAATGGCTAAGGTTAAAAAAAAAAGCTTGTTAGTGACCCGAAAATGGCCCCGGAAGTGTATGCACTGGAGATGCTACGTTCTGCTGGTCAGAGCTGCCTGTGGGCTGTGTGTTAACTTGCAGTGATGAATAGAACCAAAGAACAGTAAGTAGTGAGGCCATCCATCAGCAATGTGCTTCTAAGCTGGGGTGGAAGGTAGAACCCTGTGGCTGGAGAGATGGGTCAGCAGTGATGTGTGCCGGCTGCTCCTTTAATGGGTCTGAGCTCGGTCTGCAGCACCTACATCCAACACTTAGCTCACAGACACCTCTAACCCCAGTTCTGATGGAGGAGTTACTTTCGTTTAATAAAGAAACTGCCTTGGCTCATTTGATAGGCCAGCTCTTAGGTGGGTGTAGTAAACAGACAGAATGCTGGGAGAAAGAAGCCGAGCCAGTCAGTCGCCATGATTCTCCCACCGGACACAGCTGCAGGTTAAGATCTTCCCTGGTAAGCCACCTCGTGTGCTACACACATTATTAGAAATGGGTTAGATCAATATGTAAGAGCTAGCCAATAAGAGGTTATAACTAATGGGCCAGGCAGTGTTTAAAAGAATACAGTTTTCGTGTAATTATTTCAGGGCATAAGCTGCTGGCGGCCAGGAGCCGGGCAGCAGGAACGCAGCCCACAGCTTCTCACAACACAGCTCCAGGGATCCAACATCCTCTTTTGACCTCCACCAGCTTATACTCAGATATGGCACACACACACACACACACACACACACAGAGAGAAAGAGAGAGAGATATGTTAATTTAAAAAATTTAAAGTAGAATCCTGAATTCATTTTTTAAAAGAAATAAATGTTTATTTAAGAGATCATTTGAAAAACTTGCCAGCTAAAAGAAAGCAAGTTCAGATGGAAAGCAGGATAGCTAAGGAAGAAAAGGTGAAATTCAAGCAAAATGAGGAGGCAGGGAAGAGGCGTGCCGAATGAAAACAGGGAGTAATTGTGTTCTGTGCAAACTGAAATATTTTTTCTTCTTGCTGCTGGGTTCTGGGCTCCAAAATTTCAGCGAAGAACTATCATTACAGAATAAGGAAATGCCAGGAAGTTGATTTAAAGAAATCTCTTACTTAAGGACCACAAAACATTAAGCATATGTGTGACATATCATCAACATCGAAATACACTGACATATTAATCCAAAAGCTCTATTAAGCCTCCACTGTGTGTGTGCTCTGATGGTCATGGCTAAATCTGTGGCAACTCTTTAACTCACATGTGCTAATAGCCACTATAACATCAAGCAAATATCTAAAGATTGTGGAAAAATACAATGTATGTTATATTCCTAACATTTCATTGGATGACAACTAGAACAAAAATGTTTAAAAGGAAAAATTCTATTTTCCTAGCTTCTTAAGATATTAAGAACATCCTAGTTAAGGCTTTAGTAAGTTATCCACACGCTCATCCAATGAATACAAGCGTTCCGATTCTATTCTAAGTTCTCAGGAGTCAAAGGTGGCTGGAACTACCGTTTAGTAGAAAGAGTCCATCAGACACCCAAACATCATGTCAGCCTGCACAGGAGGAGCTGAGGGGTAAAGAACATGTCCATCCTACATGTCACAGATGCTGTGATTAGCATCACAAGAGAAGAATGTGCACGCGGGCACACACAGCAGCCAAAGGAAAGATGTTAGGGAATGTGCATGTAGCCGCAGGAGGAGAGCTAAGACCAGACAGAACCTTCCAACAAGAATCCCATGCAAACTTTACCTGTGCTTCTTTTGGGGCTGCACATTTTCCAGGAGCTCTTTGTCCGTTTTCTTTGGAAGGCTGTCGCCATCAGCAAGGTTGAACGAAGGGTCCTGCCAGGCATACTTGGGCATCCTGCGACAGGCTTCCATGCGGAGATGGGCTCTCGCATGTGAATCTCTGTCAAGATGCAGGGGCAAAGTCAAGTCTAAGAGTGCTGATGCATGTTCACAGAGTCTCCAGCTGTAGCCTGACCACTGCCTGCAGGATACTGGCACTTCTCTAGATCATGTTTTCATAGGCTGCCTAGACTGGGAAATCCACTAATGCACCTCTATTGGTAGATGCCTACAAATAAAATCCCTCAATGCCATAGTCCACAGCATTTATCTTTGTTATTTTAGTTTAGAATGTGGGCCCATGTATTATATTTCAAAGTTCTATTAAAGCTATTAAACAGTAGTTTGAGCAACTCATAGTGGACACGAAATGACACTCCTCACACTGGTGCTTAAGTGGCTCCTGATTTTGTACAAAGCAGTATAGCTCGATAACCAGATTGCAGATATTTATTCTGAAGATGATATTATAGAATCTTCCTCTCAATAGAGGAACCAAAAGTGACTCAAATCACAGCTGCATGCATGTTTTCTAATTGAGAAAAACACATGAAAACTTTAGAATAGAATAGTGATTTTGAAAACTCAAGACAAAGGGGGCAGGAGTAGCAGCCACTGTTCCGATCCGTGGATTCTGAACTCCAGGTTGTTCTTAGAACACATCTGCTTTGAGTAAGATCAGTCCACAGCATTACGAAGACGGTTATGCTGAGGGAGGTATAAACACAGGCAAAGCAGCATGAATATTTCAGTCCTAATATGCAGCTGGGTAAATAAAGTTCTTTCTCTGCGATCAACAAGGTAGTGGTGATAATTTGGTGTAAGCACCAGCATTATCAAATGACTGAAGTCTTCCAGGGCATCTCTGGTGTTAATACATCTGGCTTCGCACGTTTCAATGCCAGGGCCAGTGCTGCATATGGGTAAGAGGTTGGAGCGCAACCAAGGCCTCTTTCCGAGCCCAGGCAGCTTCCCTGGTCAGCATATCCCCAGTTGTTGAAAAGACGCCAGCGCCATCTTGTGTTTGAAACAGATAACACAGCTCCTCCAACCTCACCACACAGTGTCCTATAGTCTACTTGGAATTCGCCAGCCTTTGCTAGTCCTGGCAAGACAAACGCAGTCAAGTCAATTCTAGGAAAGCATTTTTAAAATCTATCTTGTTTAAATAATTAATCAACCAAATCTCTTATTCATAAGATGCATATTCCACTAGTTATGTATTCCTTTCACCAATATTTATCTAACTTCTGGTATATGCCAGGTATAGAACTCTTTGTGCTGGGTACAGTAATGAACAAGACAGGTAAGGTCTTCATTCACTATGCTCCCATTGTGTTGGGAAAACGAACGATAACAGACAAGGAAATGAGTAGCCACAGCTAGCTTCCCTGTAGAAGAAAACAGGACACTGCAGCGAGGAGTTGCTTTGCTGCCATCTGCAGTGCTTTAGAAGTGAAGCCAGACTCCTCTCTGAGGCCAGCTCAAAACTGAGGGCCCAGAGAATCTTGCTATTGAGGAAGAACATTCTAGTCAAAAGCAAATAAGTAAATACAATTGAAAACATCAAGAATGCATTGATTCATTTGAGGAACAGGAAGATGCTGACATGTCAGAGTGAGTAGTCAGGGAGGTGGTTCCACACAGAGCTCAGGAATTTGGAAGGGACAGTCTCTGCAATATTGTGAGGAGTGAGAAGGCCGTCCCCACGTTCTGTGCTCTGTACTTGCTTCCCATCAGCAGGGATGTAGACCCAGTGCCCAGGCTCTTTCCCACACTGCTCCTTACAGGCTTTGGCACACATCTCTCCACAGAACCCAGCAATTAAAAAAGCCTGCCTTTCAGCCCTGAAAACATACATACAAGTAACATATGGACTGAGCAGGTTATATTTAGGAACCTATATGTATGTACATATATGCATGTGAGAATAAAAAGAGAGGTCATGAGTTTGAAAGAGAGTAAGGAAGGGTAAATGGGAGGGTGTGGATGGAGGGAAGGGGAGGAAGCAATGTTGGAATCAAATAATAATCTCAAAAAGAGAAGAGAAGGTCCCTTTTAGATTCATGTTCCCAAAACTTGCTTGAATCACCTTTCTTAATCATCTTTCTTAAATCACCTCAGTTCTTACAAGCTAAATCCTCCAAAGATGCAGACTGACGGATTCCAGAGAAATCACACAAGGACGTCCTAACGTGGAGTTTTGTCATCAAAGATGTCTTACCGGTCAGGGAGGAAGGAACATGAGAGAGGGCAATGAAGGATATGCGACATGGAAGCCCAGCGGGGGCATTTGGGAAGAAGGTGACTATGGCAGAGCAGAAGGGAAGGTGGAGGAGGGCAGTGGGGGTAACTCATAGTGGGATGGACTATGAAAACCCATGACTTTTCATGCCAACTCAAAAAGAGATAACTAAAAACACAATTAAACAGATACAGAAGACATTGTCTTTGGACACAGCTCAAAGAACTAGTGAAAGTTATGTTCAAAGAGGGACATCCAAGTACATTGATAAGTGAGGACTGAAGGTCTGCCAGCCTGAAGTAGAGTTCATCACAGGGAAGCATGAGTTCAAGGGACAGAGATTTCTGAGAGCTGGTCATCTGTCTTAGTCAGGGTTCTCTTGCTGCGAAGCCACACCATGACCAAAAAGCATGTTGGGGAAGAAAGGGTTTATTTTGCTTATACTTCAGCATTCTTGTTCGCCACTGAAGGAAGTCAGGACAGGAACTCAAACAGGGCAGGAACTTGGAGGCAGGAACTGATGCAGAGGCCATGGAGGATGCTGCTTACTGGCTTGCTCCACATGGCTTGTGCAGCCTGCTTTCTTATAGAACCCAGAACCAGTAGCCCAGGGTTGGCACCACCCAGCATGGGCTGGGCCCTCCCCCAATGATTCCTAAATGAGAAAACACCATACAGCTGGATCTCATTGAGGCATTTCCTCAGCTGAAGCTCCTTCCTCTTTAATGACGCTGGCTTGTGTCAAGTTGACACAAAACCAGTCAGTATATCATCAAAGCAGAATGAGCTTCCTTGTGAGCCAGTGGCACCTGGACTCAGGGAATCTTTGAGAGTCTGGGTCACAAAACCTGCCTGGGGTGTTTGGTTAAGAACCAGCAACCCTGTGTGCTGGGAGCTATGAGTTCCCACACCTTAAGGACTCCAGGCCTTGTCGTGACTGATCCACAAAGCAGATCTTTGCTCTAGAAGGTTACTCCTTTTTCCTCACTCTGTTTTGTCTGAGTGCAGCCTGGTAATTTAGAGGCCGGAGGAAACACTCTTCAGAAGAATGGAAAGCTTGTTAGGAGAGTTTGTGTCCAATTCCCTAGCTTTTATAGGAGATACCACATGGGAGAAGAAACTCTCCGAATGCAAAAAAACTGCTTGCCAGTGCCTGTATTGTTTGGAGACCTGGACTAGGTGAATGAATCACTTGTCAGATTAAGAAAAGTGCTTCCTAAAACCAGCTTCCTACAAGTTGGTAGCAAGGTGGGCCAGCAGTGGCTCAGCAGGTACAGGGACCTGTCACCGGGACTGGCAGCTTGAGTTTGATACACATAGGCCACAGTGGGAGAAGAGAAGTAAGTCCTTATCTTCTGACTTCTGCACCTGCAGTGTGGTGCATGCATTGCATGCGCACGCGCGCGCGCACACACACACACACACACACACACACACACACACACACACACACGTTCAAAATTAATAAAGGCAAAATAATAAATTTGTAACAAGGATAAGTGAGTTTGGCAATCGCTGGGCTCAAGTCTGGAGTAAACTCATCATACCCTTATTCTGCCTATGCAGAGCATGGGGGTGGGGTCCTTTGCCACACCGAGGCCCCAGGTTGGGCGAAGAAGCCCGACATTAACATCTCCATGTACAGCACTGTCTAAATTTAGTGAAGTCACCACAGATAGGTGTGTGACAAGAAAGAGAACCTGAGGCAGAAAGAAAGAAGTATCTGCAGTGAGCATTGGGTATCTTTAGGCCATAGTTTGTCACCTATTAGAAGCCGGTATGCTAGACAGCAAGAAGAGATGTGTCAAATGGAAGTGACCATGAGGTAAAAGCGGGGCCATTGTCAGGCAGGGCTGAGGGCCATAAGAGGGCAGGTTATCACTCAGCTTGTCAGCCTAGGCTCGCACGGAAGCACTGAAGGTAAGATAACTGTCCACAGATGGACCTTAGAGAGCCTAAAAGGATGGTGTTATGACGATCTTCCAGAAAGCAATTTCAGTGGCTCAAAATGATTCAGTGTTTACTGGGACAAAACATGGTGAGAAAGAAAGAGAGGAAGGAAGGAAGGAATGAAGGAAGGAAGGAAGGAAGGAAGGAAGGAAGGAAGGAAGGAAAGAAGGAAGGAAGAGGAAAGGAAAGTACCATGCTAAGATAATGTAGCTGCATCGCCAAAAGGAGTGGAAGGTGATGGTTAAAGCCCTGGTTCTATTGGTCTGTCAGAAACTAAGTGAATACGGTATGACAAGTGATGGAGCTTCAGAAAGTCTCTGAGTTCCCTGCATGGGCTCCACACTGCCTCAGGTGGAAGAGCTGCAGTCACACAGCACTGGCCCCTTCTCCAGCCACAGTGATGACTTACTTACAGAGCGTCTCTGGGAGCATTTCCTGGTATTAAAGCATCATTTTGCATCTGAGTTCCCTCTGGTCCTTTCTCTTGCTTCTCTTCTTCAACAACTACTACAGGTTTATGCACAACGAGCTTGCCCCCAGACACAAGGTCACTTTGGACTTCTAAAACGAGAGCTGAGAAGAAATGAACCAATTGCAAAGACATATTAGTCACGACTGAAGAGCACCAGGAATTCAAAATCACATACTCAATGAACGGCAAAACCTTCAGCCTTTGGGCGTTCTTTAAACGAAGAAGTTGGACTTTAACTGGATGCTTGCTAATTCTTTCCTCTTGAGATTTACTTAGACAAAAGTACTAATAGTAGGTATTTCCGAGGTTAATTTAATGATTCTCTATTCCAATTATTCAAACAAGCTATAGCATTTTCCATATACGTCTTTAGATGGTTCTCTGAGATTCAGACTCAAGCATGAAATCCAGTACTGCGAAAGGTGTATAAAACTGTGGGGGATAATGGTTTTTCCTTACCTTGGTAAGGGAAAGGGGAAGTCCACAAGGGAGAGAGAGAGATATTACAAGAGAAACTCAAAAGTCAAAAGACAAGAGTAGGGTAGGGGTGGCAGAAATCAACCACATTCTGTTACGCTGTTCCTCGGCCGCCGCCCATCCTGTTTGCTGAGCCAGGGCTCCCTACGGGGAACTGAGCCTGGCTGATTAGGCCGACTAGTGAGTGAGTCTGTCTCTGTCCCCAGTGCTGGGATGGCAGGTTCTTGTAACCACACTTGACTTTTCACAAGCGTGCTGGCAATCAGGCCCAGTGACGAGCGATTTACTGACTGAGTTGACTTCCCAGATGCTAACAACAGCTTTTGACATTCAAACAGCATACTGTCCCGAGATGACAACTATATAAGCCAAGAAATACAGCAACTGGTGTGTGTGTTTCCCACAAGCCTTTCTCTCCTACTTAGTGTATAAAGAGTTTACCTTTCAGTATTGGCCTGCAGGGACAGAGGTAGAAGGTGGAGAATACCAGAAACCAGTGCAAGGAGTTGTATTTTCCCTTACTGGTGTCACTGTGGAAACACTAGGGAAGCATCAGGACTCTGTGACATGACCCCTCCCAGCACCGCAAGGCTACATGCATATGGACTTGACTTTCTGGACATGCAGCTGACCTATCAATTGCCAAGAAGCTTTCTGGAAAGTTCCTAAAGTGGTAGACAAACAAGGATAAGGTAGCTCTCTAGCCAGAAGTAAGCCAGCTACCACTGCTTGGTTCCAGAGAGTAAGACAGCAGGAAGGAGGCTGAGCCAGGTAGGAAGCCATGGCCCACTCCCAGTCCTGTCCAGACCAAACGAACAAGCACAAGTGATTGTAGACATAGACTTCAGCCTGGGAGCCCAGGAACAAGATGATGTATGTCCCAAGTTCTTTCCTCTCAGCCAAGGGAGGGCTCTGCAGACTAGAAAGTTCTAAAGCCCTGCCTAAGAGATTGATGACATAAACAGATGGTACAACATTAAAACATGATTGGACATCTAATCCTCTTTCCTTGATGGGAATGCATGGGGCTCACAAATTACATATCTGTAAAACATAAGAGGAATCGTGTTGAGTTGTCTTTTTTTTTAACCGTTGGCTCTTCCGAAGTATAGTAGGTAATAAAATATGCAACCATGTTAAATACACTTTAATGAATGAGGCTAAAGAACCAAACAGCAAGATGCAGAGCTCAAACATGGACTGTTTGAATAAACATGATTTAAATATAAAGCCATGTCATTGGATGTGTTGGGGTATCGAAGTAAGGTACCGTCAAAGCTTACCTTCCTCCTTGCACAAGCTGCAAAAGGTTTTAATCTTGGAAACGTCAAACTCAAGGCTCCTGAGGAGGACTTGCTTCCTTTGTTGAGCGATGGAGAGGTCAGGATTAATCCAGGCTTCTCCACATGAAACATAAACCTATCAAAGAGATGCGTCTGGGAAATGGTGTGGAAGGGATCGAAACAGCTCCGAGTAGAAGCAGTCCCAGCAGTCAGGACCATACGGAGGGCGAACAGCCAAACTGCAGTGTCATGGAGTACCACCCAGTAATGAAAAGGAACAAGCCGCCGACAAAGGCACTGGTTCTGCAGAGTGCCCGGCAGGCGGCACAGCCTTAACTGCATGCATGTTGTTAGACTCTACCATGGCTGGCCAGTGATGCCAGCCTCTCATGTAGTACAACATGGACCACGGAAAAAACAAAGCAAAACAAACAAACAAAACCATTCCACATCTTTTTTGCAACTCCTATAAGTCTATAGTCATTTACAAATAACAAAATTCAAATAATTTTTTTAATGGAAAGGAAGGTAAGGGGGAAGGATTGAAATGAAGAGATAATCAGAAGCTGGCCAAATGTGACCATGGCCCAGATGGGAGCTGCTGGTACATTTTGTAAATACAGATTTCCTGGGAACGAGACTTGCTGATTTGTTTACATGTAGCCAATGGCTGGTGTTTCTGTAGAGACCACATAGTTACCAAAGCCTAAGATCTCCACTACCTGCTCTTTCATGAAAAAAAGATTAAGATCCCTTGCAGAAATGGACTTGTAGTATTATATAAACACCAAAATACTAATGTGGGGATATGGCGAGCAGTTTAAGACATGTACCACTCTTGCAAAGACTGGAGTAGGTTCCTAGCATCCATGTTGGGTGGCTCACTACCACCTGTAAATTAGCTTCAGGAGATACAACACCCACTTATGGCCTCTGGAGGCACTGCATGTATGTGTATAAACATACACAAGTGTACACACAATTAAAAACCAAGATCTTTTAAAACACACATACATACATACTACTGGATATGTTTTTGCTGTCTGTGTGTATATGGTTGTAAGGCTGGCCACTCTGAATCTGACAACCAATAAGAGCTCATCCCTAGGAGAAGCTAATTCTCCTGCTCTCAGTAGTCCTGAGTTACCTGTGGTTCTTTGCCTAGGGATGGGACTCTATGAAATTGTTCCCTTCCATGTTAACATGTCTGCTGATATTGCCATTGCTCTGGTCTTGTTTATGCATATACATACATACATAATACATACATACATATGTACATACATATATATTTGTATAAAATAAAAATAATCAAAGAAAGAAGGCCACCAACTTGAGAGTGGTTGGGAGAAAGTAATAGAATTCTATTTTAATTAAAAACTGTAAAGAGTTCTTCAATTAAAATGATGTAGAATTAACATTTCTCCTTTAAGGTAGCTTTAGCTTATTGAACAATGTTAAAATGTGCACTAGATATTGATGTGTAATTTCTGGATAATAATAGTGAGGTAGCACTGTCCCTCCTTCCATGAATCGGTTTCTTAAATGCCCTTAAATACATTCTCTTCTCTCCTTCCTCCCAACCTTCCAACCCTCCTCATTGACAGAGTCCCTCTATATAGCCCAGGCTAGCCTTGAGCTTCAAGATCATCCAGTCCCAGTCCCCTGACTGCTGGGAGGGTGGGACTATGTCACCACACCTGGCACATATTCCCTTAAAGACAGGAAGAACAAGAACATGCTGAGACCCAGGCGGAGGAGAACCCCAGTGCCCCCTCTTGCCATCATCATACACTCATCACTTAGCTCTTTGCATGAGGATGCAGGAAGGATCCTCTTAGGTTGTCCCCTTCTTGAACATCAGACTTCCCATTCTCTGACAGACACTACGTCTAGCAATTGGCCCCATTACAATTTTCCCCCTCACAGCGCAGTGAGTTAAACCCTGGTGATGAGAGATGCACTTCCGACACCATCATCCCACCCTCCTCACGCCCATCTTCCCTTTGCCCTGGTGCCTCCTCTATACTCATCTTCGGGCTACATCTATCTTTTGTTATTGACTGCCCAAAATTCCATCTGCGAGAAAGAAAACAGAAACAACCGAATAACCCCAGCATCATGTACAAACAGAAACATAAGAAACAAACAAAACTCTTAGAAGTGATAAAGTTCGCATTCCACATAAAACCTGCCGAAACAAAGCAAGGCCTCTTCACCTGCTGCCTCTCACACTGTTCACTGAATGTGGCTTTCAAACGCTCAAGAGGTTCTCAGCTTCAGAGCACTAACCAAGTTGTTTTATTTTGTATTGGTCGCATATGTGTGCATGGGTGTTGTTTTCCTTGAGATGGTGTTTTCCTACACAAATCGGATGGGTCCAGAACTTACTATGAAGCCAATAGTGACCTTGAACTCACAACAATCCTCCTGTTTCAGCCTCTAGGAGTAGTGGGGTTACCGGCATGAGCCACCATGCTCAGCTTGGAGATTTTATTCAAAGAGCTTCAGGCATCAGCCAGGGCAAGGAATGTTTCCACCTACACAGATATCTCTAATTCCAGAGAGGAGGGGGTGGGCAAGACTAGGCCGTGCAAGGCCTTCCATTTCTCAGCTTTCTCTAGACTCCAATTAGAGGGGATGAAAATGTGTACTTTTTTTTAATCTGAGAAAGCAAAGAAATTAGTCATTAATAAGGAAATCATTAAATAACTATAGATAGACTTCAAAAAGAGTTAAGGGTCTCTCTCCTTCAGCAACAGATGTAGAAATCAGAAGTGGTGAATAACTGGCCTGCCGTAGGCTCTGTAGTGGAGGAAAAGGTATCCTTTTTAAAAAGGTGTGATAAACACATATTTATTTATCATCTTGAGTCACACAAGCCTGACCCGCTGCCTAGGAAGACAGCAATGCTATCGGTTAGCATTGGTTTTTGATGATTGACACCTTGGGGGGACTTCTGAGAAAGAGTAAGCTTGGTGAGCATGGCAGCCTTGCACGGAAGGGTGCTCTTTCTCAGCGTGTGCTCAGCTACTCACAGTTCCAACCCCACCCTCCCCTGGTTACCAGTTCATCTCTCTGCAGGTCATTCAGGGAAAAAATTTCCTTCCCTTTTTCATCGAAAAGTCTCCGGGCAGCAAAAGGTAAATCTAAAATTTCAGTGCACCTGCAACAAGAGACGTAGAAATTAATTTTGCATACAAGCGGCTTGCGGGAGTAACGTAAGAAAACAGAAGAAACCAAAGCCTGGCCATTAATGGCTACTCAAGAGCCAGCGTGTCCTTTTGACTCTCAGTTCCTGACTCTGGTTTGTGGACTTAAATTCAGACTTTCTCAGTCTGTGTCTTACATATATCTGGCCATTTTTTTGGCTTTAACTCATGTTCGTCCTTCTATCTCAAATATGCTTCTTGGCATTTTCAGTTGAAGCTCCATGTGCTCTCCAAAGTCACCAAAGCCACACCTGCATCAAGCAGTTCCTCATCTTCCTCCCCCAGAAGTGATTGCAGCCAGGATGTTTGCCTGGTTAAATGTTATCATTGACCACCCCCCAAGCTTCACACAGTATTTTGTGGGCACTGAAATGAATGCCATACACTCCTGACTCCTGGAGGAGTCGCCTACCCAGCCAAGAGTGAAGACAGGCCATCCACTGACTCTCAGCATGGTGCAGCGGGTACTGTTGTCGGCGATGGTCAGTGTCTTTCAAGAGCAAAGGAAAACAGTGGATCCCTTCCTGCAGGGGCTTTATCTAAGGAAGTGACATTGGCTTGAACTTGAACACATGAATCGTTCTTTAAGAGCAGGGTGTGGGTGTTACAGAGGGAGAAAGAAGAAAGGGGGGCAGACAAGACTGTGGCTGTGGAGGGGAAAGGTGAGTACAGAAGGAAAGAGGAAGAAGGATCAACACTAATGATGTATAAGAAGCCCATAAGGGGAGCATATTGTTTTATAGGCTTACTTGAAAACACAAACATACATACATTTACCCATATATGCATGTATATAGTTCAGATGTAGTTATACAAAGTGGGGTGATAGTTTCCCCAAGAGTCACAGACTATCTAACAAAAATCCCTATTCCAGGCACTGAAAACCCCTTTTCGAGTTGTTGGCCAGGGTTTTCCAAGAGACGCTAAAAACAACATAGACTGTTGCCCTAGCCCTAGATTTCCTCAGAAATCAAAAGTAAGACCCTGTTACAGAAGACACCTCACACTTCAGACACGGAACTTGGAGGAATCAAGCTGCAACTGATATGGAAGCCTCCTCTTTGTGGCTAGCTCTCATAATATCAGAAGATACTTGCAAGGCATTAATAACCCCATCCAACTATAAAGCCTTGGCTATAACAAATGCTTGGCCAGTAAGATGCCTTCAGTGGGACTGTTATGGTGGGGGGGATAACTAACAGCCCATTCAATAGGAGGGAATTCATGCTTAGTATTGTAAACCTAGCCAACCTGCTAGGGCTGGAGAGGTCATGGACCCTAGAGGAGAGCCCACTACTGCCATTTTCCTACACCAACATAATTTCTAACTGTACTCTAAATACTAGACCTCATACCCAAAGATAAGCGCAGTGCCCACCCGCCATCAGAGAAGCTTCTTTTTGAAGTAGACAGAGGCTACTACAAAGATCCACCACCAGGAAAAATTCAGAGAGTAAGTGACAGTGGGGTGTCTAGCCCCATTTGGGAGATGTGAGGCACAACCTAAGCAAATGCCATGGAATATGGGGGGCAGAAAGACTATAAGAGTCAGGGAACTTGGATGCCTGCTAAAATGGTGTGTTCTAGATCTGACCACAATGCAGCACTCATGGTATAGCAATAATATAGTTGCTTAAACAATACCTGCATAATGACCTTATCAATGAACATGCCAACACGGGTGGGAGAAATTCCAGGAGGTCCCACCCCAGATGAAGAGTTATAAGCCAATCACTATCTGCTGAGAGAGGCAGAATCAGTTTTCTCGATGGATGAGCCCCCAGACAGATTATCCAATACCAAGTTGTCATTGTTAAACACATGCACATATGAAAAACACTAAAGGGACTCAGGTGTGTGTGTGTGTGTTTGTGTGCAAAACAATAAGAAGAGGAAAGGTTGAACTTGACAGATGAGGAGGAGGAGTTGGGGGGAAGAGGAAGGTAGAAATGAAATTCTCAAGAAATAAAAAATTAAATTAAAAATAAAATAGAAGAGTTCAGGCTGGGCCAGGGTATATGAACGGGTTGGGGGATCTGATGAGCCTATAAAGAAGACAGGAGCAGCTTGAAGGCATTCTGGATTCTAGAATAGCATACCTGAGTTCTAGTTCATGGAGAGTCACTGAAGGGATAGGAGCATAGGTTTCCTTGCCTTTAGCTATGCCTAAACCTTAGGGAGGGAGAAATAGAGCTAACAGTTATGTCGGGTCATGCATTTTCTAAAGAATATTGTTGGGATGAAGGTCTTGCCATACACTGCTGGTGATACCTGTACCACTGTAGTGAGCCAGAAATGACTTTGTGCTCCTCAGCAAGACTGAGCACGGAACTTTCTAACTCTTATTTCCTACATCAGCATATAGTAATTAAGCAGATATCGAGACCAGGGATGTCCTTGCGGTGGTCTTGAAAGGAAACAAGCCAGGAGAAAGTACATCGTCTCATGCTCTATTTGATGAAGCGGTGTACACTGGGTGAGATCCCTCACTTGCAGTGGTGGGTGGGATTGCCCTGCTTCTGTTTGGCTGAGACCACAACAGCTAATGCAATGCCTTCTCATTTCCTGCACTGATATCCTTACATATCAGCGTGGTTATGGCAAAGCCTGTGGGAGAGCAACATTTGTCCCTCACTCGTATTTTTTTTAGAGTGAATTCTCTCCTGTGGGAACATCCAGCGTTAGGACAGTTGGATCGCAGCAGAAGGGATGGGTGAATAGCTAATTAATCTGTCTTTACCCTTTGTTCTGTTTTGAAGCCCTAGCTTTGGAGCCGAATTTGGCCCTTCTGGGCAAGCAGCAGAGGGCTGAGACAAACAGTTTTCTGTGCACTCCTTCCTCTTTCTAGTTTCCATGCTAGCCAGCATCAAAGTATAGAGCAGAAAACAATTGGCCTCTAACGCCTTATGATGAATATGTCTTCCGGACTCAGATTATCTAGTTTCAAATGCCAGGCTTCTGTTATTCTGGTTTCTGGAATTTTCCAATCTTGCATTTTTGAGGGAGATTTTATAAATTAGCTTTGTCCTCCTATCTCAATATATACTATATATGTTATATGTAGTATGTATAATGTATTATATGTGATTAAAATGTCTACAATCATTATATTCACAATTTATGTATAGAAATGTTTTGTGTGTTCTCTGTTAAGTGTGACCACTCAAGCTTTCTCATGGAAAACACACTTGCATTTCAAATAGTAAACATTTACCTCTCCAAAAGGTGGTGAAGTTCAGTCTGGTTTCTTTCTGCTTCAGAATAGTTTGCAGTGTGGCTTTTTTCCTTTCTTTCAGCACTAACGTTTCTGCAACCAATAATTCAAGGCATGCACATGTTATGTGACATGGTTGATTAGTGACAAAGTGTCTTAACATGTGGGAAAGTGGTGAGACCTTAACTGATAATGATTTGCTGCCAATAATCTGCCTTCCTTTAAAAGATACAATTTCAAATTTTAATATAATTAAATATTAAACTTCATGTTTTATAATTAAATATAAATTTTAATACTGTATACTGAATGATATGGCATGCTAAAGAAGCATGTATTCTGTGAAGGATTTGTAAAAGAAAATCTACTTGCAATATTTTGAACCTTTTTTCATGGTGCTGAAAACTCCAAAATGTAATTAAATGAAACTTAAAGATGACATTCATTTTTCTCTGTAATGTTTTATTTACTGAATAATTTTATTATTTTAAACAAATTTTAAATGATGATGATCAGAAAAAGGATATTGATAGAGATATTGGAATGCTTAAAGATCTTCCTTCGAATCTTCAAGTCAGAGACCTGTTCTGTATTTTAGGAAATGAAAAATGGATCAAATACGGTTAATCACTCATGAGTGCTGTGGTGGCACCCCCTGTAGGCCTTTAACGGTTGTATTAAAGTGGCTCTCTAGTGCTTTAATCCTTGATGTGACAGCAGGTAAGCAACAGCACAGCAGGTGATCACGACACCGAGAGGCAGGGCTGTCTTCCTCAGTCTTTGTCAATGGTGGAGCCAACAGCATCAGCAAACCCTCAAAACCATCTTCAGTGGGTTGTTACACAGCTGAAGGATAGCAGGTAGCCAGAGCAGAATGGAGCTAAAATAGATTTCTATTCTAGCATGATACACATGCATACAAACATCCGTACATACATACTCACTTTGTATGTACGGATCAACTTTATAAAAATAAATATATCTCATGTGAATGTGAGCAAAACATTTCACCTGCCAGTCAAATCTTTTCTTCTGGAAGATACTGAGCTTGGGTCTATTAAAGAGAGCCCAATAAGTTGCCATTACACAGACTCTACTATGTCCATCCTGGAGATGGGGCCACCTAACCATGTTCTCATGTAAGCTGTGCCTTTCTATCTAAACCTTTTGTCAGCCAGTATTTCCACGCAGCTCTGGGACTTGCTATAGATGATCCTGCACAAAACTGTCTCAGTCAGCAAAGGAAGACTGGGCACTCCTTGGGAGGATAATTTTGTCAAGGGAATGTCAGGTTATTTTAATTATTTGGGCAAAAGTAATTTGGGGTGAACAAAGTGACGTGCCACTCTCTGCACACTTGATGGCTCGGCACGTTCTACGAGCAGAGCATTCGGACAATGGGCAGTTCACATCCTCTCTGCCAGGATAGCTGTTCAAATTTGCTAATCTCTCAAAATACTACCGAATTCCATGACTGAGCTAAGCACCTTAAAAACTAAGGTAAAAGATGCTTTCTGTGTATAATTATAATTACAATTAAAGGTACAAAATAAGATTTAAAAAAGCGTCAATGTAGAAAGGGAATGAAATGATGTGTTAGCTTCGGGTGTGAGAGAAAAGTCACACTCTCTTTAAGGGCATTACCCTCACATCTTACATTGAGCAGAATGAGCTAATTATGAGATGTATGCATCAAAGATTTCAATTTCAGGCTTGACTTTACTTTGAAGATTAATTTTTTACTTTATCATCTTTACAGGCAGTTCAGTGGACAGCCAATCTGAAAGTTACTCATTGTTCAGTGATGTATGAAGTATATTTAATCGATGTGAAGAGAGTAATATTAAAATATTATCAGCAGCCTCAGATATTCTAAATATCTCAGAAGAAAGGTCAAGAGGTAACATTGCTGGTAATTATATGAGAAACAATGTGTTTAACTCATTCTTCCCATCAAAGCTCTTCCACAATCCATAAAATAGAAACATATGGCAGGCGGTTGGTCTCCAGTGGTAGAGAAACATAAGCTGTCAGGGATGGCTTTATTTGCAGGGTAACTTTCAACTGCAGATCAGTGTTTTCCTATACTTCAGAGAACTGTGTGTCTTAACCCAAAGATAGGAGACTAGTTATCAGGAAGCAATTTAAAATCCAAATTTAACAAGCGTATTGTAAATTTACTTATACCTACATACACTTGTAGAACTCGAACAAAAGCACTATCTGAAAATGTAGAGAGAGCTGTTTGAATCGCAGCCACTTCTCCTGTCTAACACAGTCTTCTGCTCATGTGTGGATGAAAACAGAAGAGAACAACTCAAGTTCCTGACAAAGAAACTAAAGCAAACCCTGTCTGTTTTTATCTTTGAATAGGACCCTTTTTTGTACACAAACATATAATCCTTCCAGAAAACTTTCAAGCTGAAGACTGGCACCTGTAGAAGTTGGAGAGTGTTCTGGAAGGTCGGTTGGAATGGGTGTTATTCTTACCGCAATCTCCATCCCGGTAAGACATCTGGGCCCATAACAAGGGATCTGCTCTTTCCCTTGTCTCCGTTCCTCAGGATTTGGAGTCTCACAGGGACACACTGCTCTGGTGTCTTACAAACCGGCCTCTTCATGGCAGGGATGTTTGGCACCAGTGGACCTTCTATTGGCCAATCAAATGCCTTCAAAAATGAATGAAAGAATATAAGAACAATAAATAATGAGTCTTGTGGACCTTCAATCCTTCATCCGTTCAGCAAAAATTGGACATCTGAGCCATTCCAAAAAAAAAAAAAAACTGTAGGTATTTTTTGCATAAAAAATCCAATGATTTTTTTTAAATTTAAAGTTGATCACTTTTTTAAAAGTATCTAACTTTTTAAATTTAAAATTGATCTTTTTTTAAAAGTATCAAAGGAAAGAAACATTCTAGAAAAGCAGAAGTTAGTTAACTTCAAGTATCTCTGGTTTTGCTTCTGTGTGAAGTATTTTTAGCCAGTGTGAAGGAAATGAAAAATGCGTGAAAAATAATTTTACAATAGCCTGAAATTATATTATCTTGAACTTGATCAAGGCGGCAGGGCAGATTACACGGGTGGGAGGGGGTGTTAAGAAACAGACTAAGATGATGAAGTAATAACAAACACATTTCAGACATTTCCTTTGCGGAGTTTAGTGACTTTATATTATTTGACTAAACTTTTATTCATATCATTAATTCATCCACTCTTCAATAATTACTGATTATTTATTTGGGGAACAGAAGTAAAATTGTAAGTTGGACAGAATAATCTATACTTTGAAGACAGCAGAGGCTTACTTAGACATCAGCATGAAAATCCTGGTAATGAAGGCAGGAGCTGCAGGGGACCTCACAGGAGGAGACCCTGACTCAGTAAGACCTCACCACAGTGCTGAAGCCTTAGGACATAGCTGTGATACTGTGTCAATCCAATTGGGGTATTTTGTTTTGTTTGTCTGGATGCTGGGGGGCACAGCGCTGTTGGTAAGAGTGCTGGTCTCCATGCAGCAAAGGATTGGTAGTAGCGTGCTTATCAGATATGAAGATTGGTGGAGCTGAAGTGTGCGAAATAAGGAAACTAAGGATGGCTCAGAAGCGCACTGGGTGGCTGCGGATCAAACTGCTCTCTACAGAGATTAAATGGAGCAAGCAGAGTAAACGGAATAGAGCATGGTCAAAGACGACGTCCAGCAAAAGACAAGCTTGCTGCCACCCCTCCCTTCCCTTCCTCCCTGTCATTCTTTCTTCTGTCCTTCCTCCTGCATTAACAACTGGCCTGCTGACATCATGCCCATCCTGAAAACTGGTTTGGGAGTGCCATTCCCTTCTGTATGTCAGTTTGTCCGCCATGCATAGTACACTCCATCTGGCGACACGCATCTGGTAAATCTCGGTATCCTGTCTTCTTTGCATATTGGCTTTTGTTGACCCTCTACCATTTCTTGTACATATAAGTCAGTTTTTCACAATTTGTTTGGTATACAGATGTTCTATGTACAGTTAGGAAAGCCCCATTTTACTTCGTTTTTAGGATGTAAGATGCGGCGTGGTGGTAGCTCGGAAACTGTAGCCTGGAGGAGAGCTTAGCTTCAATCTGAAGCATCTCTATTAAAGTGCTAGGCATATGTTGGGCCATACAAAGCTCCTTTAAATGGATTTGTGTTTATATTACTTGTCAATTCCATTAATTAATTTTCTCATTTTAAATTAAGCTTACATTTCTGCATAAAGGTCAACTGACATCTATTCAAACCAGCCACGGTGTATTTCAGAGTCTATAGATTGCTAAATTCAGTGAGCTAAGAATTTCCTTAAGATATTTGCAGATATTTGTAAATGGAATTAGCATCTAAAGTTCTTTTAGGATCTTCATCAATAGTGATATCAATGTTTTCCTACTCTTGTGAAATGAATTGAAAGATATTTCTTTGCATTTTGTTTTCTGAATTTTGTGTTTGTTATGAGCTTAGTTCAATGAATTAGAAAAATGAGGCCATGGTGGAGTTGTGGGGTTAACTTTTTTTCCCATGGCTGATGGATCACTCATGTTGTCTGTCTCCCTTTAATTAAATTTGTGTTGCTATCAGGAGGGTGCAGTGTGCGCGCAGTGCTGTGCTAGAGATGAGAGAACAGCTCACCAGGAAGTGCAGTTCTCTCCCTAGGCCACGTGGGAACCAGCCCACCAGCCCCTTTGCTCTCTTCTTGACTCCTTTTTAATATTCTTTGTTTAAAAATTTGACCATCTTATTAGTTACTATAATTATTAGCATATTTATAATATCCCTTTACCTTCCTAAGCAGCTATACATGTATATCTTCTTTTATTCTTAAAATTACTTCATTTTTTACAAATTCGAATGAATTTGATGTGAATTGATATGTAATTTGTGAGCCCCATGCATTCCCATCAAGGAAAGAGGATTAGATGTCCAATCATGTTTTAATGTTGTACCATCTGTTTATGTCATCAATCTCTTAGGCAGGGCTTTAGAACTTTCTAGTCTGCAGAGCCCTCCCTTGGCTGAAAGGAAAGAACTTGGGACATACATCATCTTATTCCTGGGCTCCCAGTCTGAGGTCACTGGTGATTGTTCGTTTGGCCCGGACAGGACTGGTAGTGGGCCATGGCTTCCTACCTGGCTCAGCCTCCTTCCTGCTGTCTTACTCTCTGGAACCAAGCAGTGGTAGCTGGCTTACTTCTGGCTAGGGAGCTACCTTATCCTTGTTTGTCAACCACTTTAGGAACTTTCCAGAAAGCTTCTTGGCAATTGAATTGCCTCATGTCCATATAAGTAAATATAAGTATGTCTATGCATATATTTTTTATTAATATTTTCAAAGAACAGATTGTCTTTTGGTTGGATGTTTCTGTGTATATGTGCCATCTAGTCTGGTCTGTCAGCTTTGGATTTTATAATTTATTTTATTTCCTTCTTCCTAATTTTTGCATATTTTGCGGTATTGGTGGTCAAACCCGGGGCCTTATGCATGCTAGGAATGTACTCTACCACCGAGCTACATTTCTAGCCCACTACCTAATCCCTAACAGTTCATCCTTCGTGTTATTCTCCTCACCCCATAAACTGAATGCTGCTTTTGTTAGTTTTTAGTTTTTCCTGCTTCTTAATTCTAAGCTAATGGGAAACCCTGTCTATAAAAAGAACAAATAGAAACCCCCTGAGGATAAAAACCCAAGGTTATTCTTTGGTTTACACACACACAGACACAGACACACACACACACACAGACATACACACACACACACATCACATCACATATGCAAACACAGATTCATTTCACATTGATATTTGAGTGTAAAATTACTAATATTTCTCATTTTTTTGAATCATGGAAGGGAAAAACAAGAGAAACGATTCTCACTCACTGTTAGCCTGTGTGCTTGCCAATTTATACAACGAGGGTTTGGAACTATGAGTTTCTCTACACCTCACTGTGACTGAATGAGAGTGGCTATCACCATAGGGTGATATATTTGAATGTTTGGTTCCTATTTGGGGGAACTGTTTAGGAGGGAGCGGGAGGTATGCTCTTGTTGGAGAAGACATACCTGAGGGTGGGCTTTGAGATTTCAAAAGTCAACCCTATTCCCGGTTAGTTTTCTCTCTGCTTTACGGTTACGGCTCAAGATATGAGTGCTCAACTATTCCTTTATCTGATCCTTGACTATTACGGACTCTCACCCTCTGAAACTGTAAAGCCAAATCAAATGTTTTCTTTTTAAGTTGCCTTGGTTATTATCATAGCAATATCACAGTAATTTCAAAATTATATTTCTGCAGAACAAATCTGAGGTGTGATAGTTTTGACTTATTTAGCCTCCACGTTGCCCCTGACCGTGGTAGTCACTGTGGACATTTGTTCAGCTCCATGGATGCCCTGCTGCCTTCAAGTGGGTTCTCTGATTTCTAGGTAGTAGGAAGAAACCCCAAAGATAACTTTCTCCTGCCCCTCTCTCAGTGTAAAATATCACAGGAACATCCAGAAATGAAAAATTAGCTTTCTAAAAATCTGAGCTACTAACATCAATTCTTCCTTTTTTTTATGATACTTTAATTCTCAAGAGGGTGAGACGGCTCATCGGGTAAAAGTGCTGGTCACCAAAGCTGATGACCTGAGTTCAGTCCCCAGGACCCACACTGTAGAAGGAGAGAAGTGACCCCCACAGGTTGTCCTCTGATTTTCATAGGACAATGTGGCAAACACATGGAACCTTCACACACACACACACACACACACACACACACACACGAAGAAATGTAACAAAAAAATAAAATATCTTAATTCCTGTCCTTACAGGTTCTTTAATTGGCTTTTGTTTGTTTTTCTGAGACAAAGCATCACTATGTAGTCCTGGCTGACATGGGATCATCTATGTAGCCCGGGGTGCTCTTAAACTTGTCACACTCTTCCTGCCTCAGCTTCCCAAGTGCTAGGATCATAGGGGTTTGCCATTATGTCTGCTTTCCCATTCAAGACATCTACTTAGTCCTTCATGCAAATAGAGAAATATGGCCTCGGGATAATGATGGACAACAAGAATATGCTTAATTAAACTGGCCGCGGCTGTCTCTCCCCGTCCATTTTCTCGGTTGAAATTCTGGTCTTCCCACTCATTTCTTTATTGGTCTTCTCTGTGCTTAGGCCTTTCTCCAGCACGGCTGCATTGTCAGGGAACCCTGAGGGGCCCTGGTGCTCCTTTAAGTGGGTGATTCCCCTTGCTTTAACTCATCTCACACACAGATGAGCGGGTTCAGAAGTGAGCTCCTAACCGATGACTTCGCCTTCTCTACAATACTGGCCCCTCTTTGTCGGTGAGTAATAATCAAATCTTTGTCTCTCTCGCTTGTTCATTTAAGGTTGCATTCCTCCCCCTTTCCTTTTTTAAAAATTGTTTCTGAGTTTGCTTGACATGTTGAAAGACCGTACATCATTAGTAAGAGAGTTCCTGGTCCATGTGTAGACACATCTCCCTGTGTTTCATCTTCAGATACCCATCATGTTTATCTTTTATTGTCTTTGGTCACTGAAAAGTCGTATCTCATCAGATTAATAAAACATGTACTTTTAATTTTCTTCTATCATTGATCTATCTGAATAGATGTATTTTAATTTAGTAGTTTTAAGATCATTATCCTGTTATACGAACCAAAATCTTAACTCTCTTTAAACTTGCTAATTCTAATGATGTCATCCTTGAACAGGAAAATCTCATTATTCCTTGTCTTTGGAGATTTAAAACTTATTTTCTCAATTTATAACTTTTCTTCAAGGTTTGAGAAAATAACCTGAGACTGCATTCCTATAAACTGTTTCTAAATAAACTAAACAATTCCTGAATAAAATAAACATACTAAAACCATTGGTTTGTTTAGAATAAGCCAAAAGAATGTGTTAGTTCTCTGTGTTTTTATTATGTTTAGTGTTATAAAACAATGATATTCTCTATGCATGAAATTTTGTACTTTACTAACTAGATTTTATTAAATGTTATTAATTTCCTTTTAGGATAATTGGTATCCAGAAGTGGCATTTGCATTGGAAGGGTTCTCAGATCAGCTCTCTGGTCCAGCACGTATGCAGCCTGAGACACAATGAAGACAGCTTTGCCTTCCCACAGGGCTTATGCTTCTCACCTCTTCTGGTCATCATCACTGTGTGTTGAATAACTCTTGCCATGAAATTAAAAGAACTTGATTAAAAAAAGTAACTGGATATTCATTCAGTTCAGTGATTGTTTGATGCTTTTCCTAGATTCAATATTGTGACTCAATGTTCAGGCCCCTCCAGGCTATGAAGCCTGGCTCGCTTTTCCTGGACAGGCAGCCTTCACTACTTTAACACAAAGCTTGTTACATAGGTTTCGTCCCTCTCTTTACTCTTTCTCTGCCTTATTTTCTCTTCTCTTACAGCCTATCCTTAAACTGTAAGATTTGGGACTCAAAGACCACATCTATTTTCCTATTCTCCTCCTGACACTAAAACACATAACAAACAATAGATACAACATAAAAAGTGGAGATCAGATCCAGAATAAAATTAATGAACACATGCCCAAAGTGTTTTGAATTCCACAATAGGAATGTCAAACTTCCAAATCAATTATGTGAAGAAGGACTTGGAAATATGGGTCTTTCAAATGAAATGGACGCAGGCTTGAAGTGAAATGGGTTGTGTTTAATTTGAGTTCCCTGCTTGCTAAGTACTTTTTTCTCCAAACATTTCAAGAAGCAGCAGGACCCCAAAACCCAGTCATTTTGGAAGATGCAGTCCATCCATCTAACTCTAGCTAATTTAATGCCTCAGTTCTTTCTCTCCATTTTACAAGTAAGGACCAAAGAATTTGGGGGTATAGTCTGACAAGAACAAGGGTGCAGTAGAGGCATTTTTAGACAGGTGAGACTTCGCTGTTAGGCACTAACTAAATGAAAGGCATGCAGGCCAGAATGAAAGTAACCTTAGGTGGAGGACCTGAGCTGTAAGGTGAAAACTTTAGAATAAGTGGAAATATATATCAACTGCATGCAAAAATGGCAATATCTTGTGGAGACTTTTAAGATACAACTTAAATATATGGCAATAAATAATTCCTCATATCAGAAATCCCAAGGTTGAAGCTAACTATTCTAATGATCCTATTACTTGAGAGAAGATACAACATGTTTATTAATTTTTCATTTTGGTCATTTATTTATGCAAGTTAGAACTCACAGGATAGTTACAATAAAACTGCCCCCCCCCAAAAAAAGCCATGATAGAATACAAGACCGAGGTGAAGGGAAGATAAGGCATAAAAAGCAGAAAGAAAGTAGGAATTCAGGTCCACATGTAGTTAGGACAGACAAGGCTAGACGCTTTAGTTTAGAGAGGATGACAGAAGACAAACTTCCTAACTTGGACTCATACATTCCAAGAATATACAAAACCAAAATGCAAAATGATGGAAAGAAAACATACAAGACATACAACAACCAAAATTTTGGAATGCTTTCAATGTCACTGAATACTGATCTTTTTATTAGAAGCAGACAGTTTCGAAATGATGAAAAGAGTGACTAAATATACTACTCTGATCACATGTGGGCCTAGGGCCTGCGTTTCAAAGTTTAGAAATTAAAACATGGGGGATCACAAGAGAAAACCAGCTCAGTTTGTTTCCACAGTGAAAGATTCACACACCTCTTTTCAGTAATCAGCAGAATTAACAAGATTTTTTTTTTTAAATATTGAAATCAAAATGGCATTTTCAGAAGCCTGACCAGACACCGGATCTTAAAATCATAAGATAAAGTCATACAACCTCATTAAGCTAGCCACTGGGAAGGACTGGTCACATGTACCTGAGCTTGCTCCACAGAGGGGTCTCAGCTTTGGAGTGTTTCCATTGGCTGGGCTTCCTGGTCCCCTTATGCTTTATGGTCCACCTAGAATGAACCAGAAAATAAAAGCGAGATGTAGCAAGGTTAAAGGTCATTCCACAGTCCGAGTCTCCCTGAATATCTGCTATGTGCCAGGAAAAGAATCAGTTGGAATTAAGAGTCCCAGTCTGGTCATTTGCTATTTCTAAGAATATAAATAAACGTTTTAGAAATAAATTAACTAATTGTAAAAAGAAGGAAACAGATTAAACTGAGCCAAAGTTGGCAACGCCATTATAGAAAAAAAAATCTGAGGCAAAAGACAAAGTATCAAAGTCATTTACAATGACAATGGCATACATAATAGTACAATGGTAGAAGAACCAGTGGAAATCGAAAAATTCAGTGAAACTCCTAGGTGGTCAAAGGAAAACTAATGTGCACACACTTATTGTGGGAGGAATTTATGATATTGCCAGCAGACTTCAAACTATTAGGTGACTCTTAATTATGTGTGTGTGTGTGTGTTTGCGCACGCATGCGTGAGTGTTTATAGTAGTGAGCGTTGAATCTGGGGACTTCCACTTGCTAGGCAAATCTGCAGCCTGTAGTCTTTAAGCAATAAGGCATACACCTGCTACCCCAGCACTCAGGAGGCTGGGGCAGGAGGATCACAAAGCCACACAGCAAGATCCTGTCTTGAAACCAAAAATTAATTATTCTATCATTGCAATTAGTAAATGTATTTGTTACTACTTATATGTATTATAGTCTGCTTTCAGAGAATGTCTTCTCAACAGTTCTTATAGTATTAGTAATATTTGCATCAAATGAAAAATGTAAACTTCAATATAGTCACATAAGGGCAGTACAAACCTGATGACTTAAATTTGGATCCTCAGAACCTACGTAGAAGCCGGACACAGTAACCTGTGTCTGTAGGCCCAACACTGCTACAGTAGCCCATGGTTGTAAGACCAGCACTCCTACAGTAGCCCATGGCTGCAAACCCAACACTGCTACAGTAGCCCATGGCTGTAAACCCAAGACTGCTACAGTAGCCCATGGCTGTAAACCCAACACTGCTACAGTAGCCCATGGCTGTAAACCCAACACTGCTACAGTAGCCCATGGCTGCAAACCCAACACTGCTACAGTAGCCCATAGTTGTAAACCCAACACTGCTACAGTAGCCCATGGCTGTAAACCCAACACTGCTGCAGTAGCCCATGGCTGTAAACCCAACACTGCTACAGTAGCCCATGGCTGTAAACCGAACACTGCTACAGTAGCCCATGGCTGTAAACCCAACACTGCTACAGTAGCCCATGGCTGTAAACCCAACACTGCTACAATAGCCCATGGCTGTAAACCCAAGACTCCTACAGTAGCTCATGGCTGCAAACCCAACACTGCTACAGTAGCCCATGGCTGTAAACCCAAGACTCCTACAGTAGCTCATGGCTGCAAACCCAACACTGCTACAGTAGCCCATGGCTGTAAACCCAACACTGCTACAGTAGCCCATGGCTGCAAACCCAACACTGCTACAGTAGCCCATGGCTGTAATCCCAAGACTCCTACAGTAGCCCATGGCTGTAAACCCAACACTGCTAAAGAAGCCCATGGCTGTAAACCCAAGACTCCTACAGTAGCTCATGGCTGCAAACCCAACACTGCTACAGTAGCCCATGGTTGTAAACCAAAGACTTCTATAGTAGCCCATGGCTGTAAACCTATCACTGCTACAGTAGCCCATGGCTGTAAACCCAAGACTCCTACAGTAGCCCATGGCTGTAAACCCAACACTGCTACAGTAGCCCATGGCTGTAAACCCAACACTGCTACAGTAGCCCATGGCTGTAAACCTAACACTGCTACAGTAGCCCATGGCTGTAAACCCAACACTGCTACAGTAACCCATGGCTGCAAACCCAAGACTCCTACAGTAGTTCATGGCTGTAAACCCAACACTGCTACAGTAGCCCATGGCTGTAAACCCAAGACTCCTACAGTAGCTCATGGCTGCAAACCCGACACTGCTACAGTAGCCCATGGTTGTAAACCCAACACTGCTACAGTAGCCCATGGCTGTAAACCCAAGACTTCTTTAGTAGCCCATGGCTGTAAACCCAACACTGCTACAGTAGCCCATGGCTGTAAACCCAACACTGCTACAGTAGCCCATGGCTGTAAACCCAACACTGCTACAGTAGTTCATGGCTGCAAACCCAACACTGCTACAGTAGCCCATGGCTGTAAACCCAACACTGCTACAGTAGCCCATGGCTGTAAACCCAAGACTCCTACAGTAGCCCATGGCTGTAAACCCAACACTGCTACAGTAGCCCATGGCTGCAAACCCAACACTGCTACAGTAGCCCATGGCTGTAAACCCAACACTGCTTCAGTAGCCCATGGCTGTAAACCCAACACTGCTACAATAGCCCATGGCTGTAAACCCAAGACTCCTACAGTAGTTCATGGCTGCAAACCCAACACTGCTACAGTAGCCCATGGCTGTAAACCCAACACTGCTACAGTAGCCCATGGCTGTAAACCCAACACTGCTACAGTAGCCCATGGTTGTAAACCCAACACTGCTACAGTAGCCCATGGCTGTAACCCAACACTGCTACAGTAGCCCATGGCTGTACACCCAACACTGCTACAGTAGCCCATGGCTGCAAACCCAACACTGCTACAGTAGCCCATGGCTGTAAACCCAACACTGCTACAGTAGCCCATGGCTGTAAACCCAAGACTCCTACAGTAGCTCATGGCTGCAAACCCAACACTGCTACAGTAGCCCATGGCTGTAAACCCAACACTGCTACAGTAGCCCATGGCTGCAAACCCAACACTGCTACAGTAGCCCATGGTTGTAAACCCAACACTGCTACAGTAGCCCATGGCTGTAAACCCAAGACTCCTACAGTAGTTCATGGCTGCAAACCCAACACTGCTACAGTAGCCCATGGCTGTAAACCCAACACTGCTACAGTAGCCCATGGCTGTAAACCCAACACTGCTACAGTAGCCCATGGTTGTAAGCCCAGCACCCCTACCTTAGCCCATGGCTGCAAACCCAACACTGCTACAGTAGCCCATGGCTGTAAACCCAACGCTGCTACAGTAGCTCATGGTTGTAAGCCCAGCACTCCTACCGTAGCCCATGGCTGCAAACCCAAGACTCCTATAGTAGCCCATGGCTGTAAAACCAACACTGCTACAATAGCCCATGGCTGTAAACCCAAGACTCCTACAGTAGCTCATGGCTGCAAACCCAACACTGCTACAGTAGCCCATGGCTGTAAACCCAAGACTCCTACAGTAGCTCATGGCTGCAAACCCAACACTGCTACAGTAGCCCATGGCTGTAAACCCAACACTGCTACAGTAGCCCATGGCTGCAAACCCAACACTGCTACAGTAGCCCATGGCTGTAAACCCAAGACTCCTACAATAGCCCATGGCTGTAAACCCAACACTGCTACAGTAGCCCATGGCTGTAAACCCAAGACTCCTACAGTAGCTCATGGCTGCAAACCCAACACTGCTAAAGTAGCCCATGGTTGTAAACCCAAGACTTCTATAGTAGCCCATGGCTGTAAACCTAACACTGCTACAGTAGCCCATGGCTGTAAACCCAAGACTCCTAGAGTAGCCCATGGCTGTAAACCCAACACTGCTACAGTAGCCCATGGCTGTAAACCCAACACTGCTACAGTAGCCCATGGTTGTAAGCCCAGCACTCCTACCGTAGCCCATGGCTGCAAACCCAAGACTCCTAATGTAGCCCATGGCTGTAAAGCCAACACTGCTACAATAGCCCATGGCTGTAAACCCAAGACTCCTACAGTAGCTCATGGCTGCAAACCCAACACTGCTACAGTAGCCCATGGCTGTAAACCCAAGACTGCTACAGTAGCTCATGGCTGCAAACCCAACACTGCTACAGTAGCCCATGGCTGAAAACCCAAGACTGCTACAGTAGCCCATGGCTGTAACCCAACACTGCTACAGTAGCCCATGGCTGTAACCCAACACTGCTACAGTAGCCCATGGCTGTAAACCCAAGACTCCTACAGTAGCCCATGGCTGTAAACCCAACACTGCTACAGTAGCCCATGGCTGTAAACCCAAGACTCCTACAGTAGCTCATGGCTGCAAACCCAACACTGCTACAGTAGCCCATGGTTGTAAACCCAAGACTTCTATAGTAGCCCATGGCTGTAAACCTAACACTGCTACAGTAGCCCATGGCTGTAAGCCCAAGACTCCTACAGTAGCCCATGGCTGTAAACCCAACACTGCTACAGTAGCCCATGGCTGTAAACCCAACACTGCTACAGTAGCCCATGGCTGTAAACCTAACACTGCTACAGTAGCCCATGGCTGTAAACCCAACACTGCTACAATAGCCCATGGCTGCAAACCCAACACTGCTACAGTAGCCCATGGCTGCAAACCCAAGACTCCTACAGTAGTTCATGGCTGTAAAACCAACACTGCTACAGTAGCCCATGGCTGTAAACCCAAGTCTCCTACAGTAGCTCATGGCTGCAAACCCAACACTGCTACAGTAGCCTATGGCTGCAAACCCAACACTGCTACAGTAGCCCATGGCTGTAGACCCAAGACTTCTATAGTAGCCCATGGCTGCAAACCCAACACTGCTACAGTAGCCCATGGCTGTAAACCCAATACTGCTACAGTAGCCCATGGCTGTAAACCCAACACTGCTACAATAGCCCATGGCTGCAAACCCAAACTGCTACAGTAGCCCATGGCTGTAAACCCAACACTGCTACAGCAACCCATGGCTGTAAACCCAACACTGCTACAATAGCCCATGGCTGCAAACCCAACACTGCTACAGTAGTCCATGGCTGTAAACCCAAGACTCCTACAGTAGCCCATGGCTGTAAACCCAACACTGCTACAGTAGCCCATGGCTGTAAATCCAACAATGCTACAGTAGCCCATGGCTGCAAACCCAACACTGCTACAGTAGCCCATGGCTGTATACCCAAGACTCCTACAGTAGCCCATGGCTGTAAACCCTACACTGCTACAGTAGCCCATGGCTGTAAACCCAAGACTCCTACAGTAGCTCATGGCTGCAAACCCAACACTGCTACAGTAGCCCATGGCTGTAAACCCAACACTGCTACAGTAGTTCATGGCTGCAAACCCAACACTGCTACAGTAGCCCATGGCTGTAAACCCAACACTGCTACAGTAGCCCATGGGTGCAAACCCAACACTGCTACAGTAGCCCATGGCTGTAAACCCAAGACTTCTATAGTAGCCCATGGCTGCAAACCCAACACTGCTACAATAGCCCATGGGTGCAAACCCAACACTGCTACAGTAGCCCATGGCTGTAAACCCAACACTGCTACAGTAGCCCATGGCTGTAAACCCAACACTGCTACAGTAGCCCATGGCTGTAAACCCAACACTGCTACAGTAGCCCATGGCTGTAAACCCAACACTGCTACAGTAGCCCATGGCTGTAAACCCAACACTGCTACAGTAGCCCATGGCTGCAAACCCAACACTGCTACAGTAGCCCATGGCTGTAAACCCAACACTGCTACAGTAGTTCATGGCTGCAAACCCAACACTGCTACAGTAGCCCATGGCTGTAAACCCAACACTGCTACAGTAGCCCATGGCTGTAAACCCAAGACTCCTACAGTAGCCCATGGCTGTAAACCCAACACTGCTACAGTAGCCCATGGCTGCAAACCCAACACTGCTACAGTAGCCCATGGCTGTAAACCCAACACTGCTTCAGTAGCCCATGGCTGTAAACCCAACACTGCTACAATAGCCCATGGCTGTAAACCCAAGACTCCTACAGTAGTTCATGGCTGCAAACCCAACACTGCTACAGTAGCCCATGGCTGTAAACCCAACACTGCTACAGTAGCCCATGGCTGTAAACCCAACACTGCTACAGTAGCCCATGGTTGTAAACCCAACACTGCTACAGTAGCCCATGGCTGTAACCCAACACTGCTACAGTAGCCCATGGCTGTACACCCAACACTGCTACAGTAGCCCATGGCTGCAAACCCAACACTGCTACAGTAGCCCATGGCTGTAAACCCAACACTGCTACAGTAGCCCATGGCTGTAAACCCAAGACTCCTACAGTAGCTCATGGCTGCAAACCCAACACTGCTACAGTAGCCCATGGCTGTAAACCCAACACTGCTACAGTAGCCCATGGCTGCAAACCCAACACTGCTACAGTAGCCCATGGTTGTAAACCCAACACTGCTACAGTAGCCCATGGCTGTAAACCCAAGACTCCTACAGTAGTTCATGGCTGCAAACCCAACACTGCTACAGTAGCCCATGGCTGTAAACCCAACACTGCTACAGTAGCCCATGGCTGTAAACCCAACACTGCTACAGTAGCCCATGGTTGTAAGCCCAGCACCCCTACCTTAGCCCATGGCTGCAAACCCAACACTGCTACAGTAGCCCATGGCTGTAAACCCAACGCTGCTACAGTAGCTCATGGTTGTAAGCCCAGCACTCCTACCGTAGCCCATGGCTGCAAACCCAAGACTCCTATAGTAGCCCATGGCTGTAAACCCAACACTGCTACAATAGCCCATGGCTGTAAACCCAAGACTCCTACAGTAGCTCATGGCTGCAAACCCAACACTGCTACAGTAGCCCATGGCTGTAAACCCAAGACTCCTACAGTAGCTCATGGCTGCAAACCCAACACTGCTACAGTAGCCCATGGCTGTAAACCCAACACTGCTACAGTAGCCCATGGCTGCAAACCCAACACTGCTACAGTAGCCCATGGCTGTAAACCCAAGACTCCTACAGTAGCCCATGGCTGTAAACCCAACACTGCTACAGTAGCCCATGGCTGTAAACCCAAGACTCTTACAGTAGCTCATGGCTGCAAACCCAACACTGCTAAAGTAGCCCATGGTTGTAAACCCAAGACTTCTATAGTAGCCCATGGCTGTAAACCTAACACTGCTACAGTAGCCCATGGCTGTAAACCCAAGACTCCTAGAGTAGCCCATGGCTGTAAACCCAACACTGCTACAGTAGCCCATGGCTGTAAACCCAACACTGCTACAGTAGCCCATGGTTGTAAGCCCAGCACTCCTACCGTAGCCCATGGCTGCAAACCCAAGACTCCTAATGTAGCCCATGGCTGTAAAGCCAACACTGCTACAATAGCCCATGGCTGTAAACCCAAGACTCCTACAGTAGCTCATGGCTGCAAACCCAACACTGCTACAGTAGCCCATGGCTGTAAACCCAAGACTGCTACAGTAGCTCATGGCTGCAAACCCAACACTGCTACAGTAGCCCATGGCTGTAAACCCAAGACTGCTACAGTAGCCCATGGCTGTAACCCAACACTGCTACAGTAGCCCATGGCTGTAACCCAACACTGCTACAGTAGCCCATGGCTGTAAACCCAAGACTCCTACAGTAGCCCATGGCTGTAAACCCAACACTGCTACAGTAGCCCATGGCTGTAAACCCAAGACTCCTACAGTAGCTCATGGCTGCAAACCCAACACTGCTACAGTAGCCCATGGTTGTAAACCCAAGACTTCTATAGTAGCCCATGGCTGTAAACCTAACACTGCTACAGTAGCCCATGGCTGTAAACCCAAGACTCCTACAGTAGCCCATGGCTGTAAACCCAACACTGCTACAGTAGCCCATGGCTGTAAACCCAACACTGCTACAGTAGCCCATGGCTGTAAACCTAACACTGCTACAGTAGCCCATGGCTGTAAACCCAACACTGCTACAATAGCCCATGGCTGCAAACCCAACACTGCTACAGTAGCCCATGGCTGCAAACCCAAGACTCCTACAGTAGTTCATGGCTGTAAAACCAACACTGCTACAGTAGCCCATGGCTGTAAACCCAAGTCTCCTACAGTAGCTCATGGCTGCAAACCCAACACTGCTACAGTAGCCTATGGCTGCAAACCCAACACTGCTACAGTAGCCCATGGCTGTAGACCCAAGACTTCTATAGTAGCCCATGGCTGCAAACCCAACACTGCTACAGTAGCCCATGGCTGTAAACCCAATACTGCTACAGTAGCCCATGGCTGTAAACCCAACACTGCTACAATAGCCCATGGCTGCAAACCCAAACTGCTACAGTAGCCCATGGCTGTAAACCCAACACTGCTACAGCAACCCATGGCTGTAAACCCAACACTGCTACAATAGCCCATGGCTGCAAACCCAACACTGCTACAGTAGTCCATGGCTGTAAACCCAAGCCTCCTACAGTAGCCCATGGCTGTAAACCCAACACTGCTACAGTAGCCCATGGCTGTAAATCCAACAATGCTACAGTAGCCCATGGCTGCAAACCCAACACTGCTACAGTAGCCCATGGCTGTATACCCAAGACTCCTACAGTAGCCCATGGCTGTAAACCCTACACTGCTACAGTAGCCCATGGCTGTAAACCCAAGACTCCTACAGTAGCTCATGGCTGCAAACCCAACACTGCTACAGTAGCCCATGGCTGTAAACCCAACACTGCTACAGTAGTTCATGGCTGCAAACCCAACACTGCTACAGTAGCCCATGGCTGTAAACCCAACACTGCTACAGTAGCCCATGGGTGCAAACCCAACACTGCTACAGTAGCCCATGGCTGTAAACCCAAGACTTCTATAGTAGCCCATGGCTGCAAACCCAACACTGCTACAATAGCCCATGGGTGCAAACCCAACACTGCTACAGTAGCCCATGGCTGTAAACCCAACACTGCTACAGTAGCCCATGGCTGTAAACCCAACACTGCTACAGTAGCCCATGGCTGTAAACCCAACACTGCTACAGTAGCCCATGGCTGTAAACCCAACACTGCTACAGTAGCCCATGGCTGTAAACCCAACACTGCTACAGTAGCCCATGGCTGCAAACCCAACACTGCTACAGTAGCCCATGGCTGTAAACCCAACACTGCTACAGTAGCCCATGGCTGTAAACCCAACACTGCTACAGTAGCCCATGGCTGCAAACCCAACACTACTACAGTAGCCCATGGCTGCAAACCCAACACTGCTACAGTAGCCCATGGCTGTAAACCCAACACTGCTACAGTAGCCCATGGCTATAAACCCAACACTGCTACAATAGCCCATGGCTGCAAACCCAACACTGCTACAGTAGCCCATGGCTGTAAACCCAACACTGCTACAGTAGCCTATGGCTGTAAACCCAACACTGCTACAGTAGCCCATGGCTGCAAACCCAACACTGCTACAGTAGCCCATGGCTGTAAACCCAAGACTCCTACAGTAGCCCATGGCTGCAAACCCAACACTGCTACAGTAGCCCATGGTTGTAAACCCAACACTGCTACAGTAGCCCATGGCTGTAAACCCAAGACTCCTATAGTAGCCCATGGCTGTAAAACCAACACTGCTACAATAGCCCATGGCTGTAAACCCAAGACTCCTACAGTAGCTCATGGCTGCAAACCCAACACTGCTACAGTAGCCCATGGCTGTAAACCCAAGACTCCTACAGTAGCTCATGGCTGCAAACCCAACACTGCTACAGTAGCCCATGGCTGTAAACCCAACACTGCTACAGTAGCCCATGGCTGCAAACCCAACACTGCTACAGTAGCCCATGGCTGTAAACCCAAGACTCCTACAGTAGCCCATGGCTGTAAACCCAACACTGCTACAGTAGCCCATGGCTGTAAACCCAAGACTCCTACAGTAGCTCATGGCTGCAAACCCAACACTGCTAAAGTAGCCCATGGTTGTAAACCCAAGACTTCTATAGTAGCCCATGGCTGTAAACCGAACACTGCTACAGTAGCCCATGGCTGTAAACCCAAGACTCCAAGAGTAGCCCATGGCTGTAAACCCAACACTGCTACAGTAGCCCATGGCTGTAAACCCAACACTGCTACAGTAGCCCATGGTTGTAAGCCCAGCACTCCTACCGTAGCCCATGGCTGCAAACCCAAGACTCCTAATGTAGCCCATGGCTGTAAAGCCAACACTGCTACAATAGCCCATGGCTGTAAACCCAAGACTCCTACAGTAGCTCATGGCTGCAAACCCAACACTGCTACAGTAGCCCATGGCTGTAAACCCAAGACTGCTACAGTAGCTCATGGCTGCAAACCCAACACTGCTACAGTAGCCCATGGCTGTAAACCCAAGACTGCTACAGTAGCCCATGGCTGTAACCCAACACTGCTACAGTAGCCCATGGCTGTAACCCAACACTGCTACAGTAGCCCATGGCTGTAAACCCAAGACTCCTACAGTAGCCCATGGCTGTAAACCCAACACTGCTACAGTAGCCCATGGCTGTAAACCCAAGACTCCTACAGTAGCTCATGGCTGCAAACCCAACACTGCTACAGTAGCCCATGGTTGTAAACCCAAGACTTCTATAGTAGCCCATGGCTGTAAACCTAACACTGCTACAGTAGCCCATGGCTGTAAACCCAAGACTCCTACAGTAGCCCATGGCTGTAAACCCAACACTGCTACAGTAGCCCATGGCTGTAAACCCAACACTGCTACAGTAGCCCATGGCTGTAAACCTAACACTGCTACAGTAGCCCATGGCTGTAAACCCAACACTGCTACAATAGCCCATGGCTGCAAACCCAACACTGCTACAGTAGCCCATGGCTGCAAACCCAAGACTCCTACAGTAGTTCATGGCTGTAAAACCAACACTGCTACAGTAGCCCATGGCTGTAAACCCAAGTCTCCTACAGTAGCTCATGGCTGCAAACCCAACACTGCTACAGTAGCCTATGGCTGCAAACCCAACACTGCTACAGTAGCCCATGGCTGTAGACCCAAGACTTCTATAGTAGCCCATGGCTGCAAACCCAACACTGCTACAGTAGCCCATGGCTGTAAACCCAATACTGCTACAGTAGCCCATGGCTGTAAACCCAACACTGCTACAATAGCCCATGGCTGCAAACCCAAACTGCTACAGTAGCCCATGGCTGTAAACCCAACACTGCTACAGCAACCCATGGCTGTAAACCCAACACTGCTACAATAGCCCATGGCTGCAAACCCAACACTGCTACAGTAGTCCATGGCTGTAAACCCAAGACTCCTACAGTATCCCATGGCTGTAAACCCAACACTGCTACAGTAGCCCATGGCTGTAAATCCAACAATGCTACAGTAGCCCATGGCTGCAAACCCAACACTGCTACAGTAGCCCATGGCTGTATACCCAAGACTCCTACAGTAGCCCATGGCTGTAAACCCTACACTGCTACAGTAGCCCATGGCTGTAAACCCAAGACTCCTACAGTAGCTCATGGCTGCAAACCCAACACTGCTACAGTAGCCCATGGCTGTAAACCCAACACTGCTACAGTAGTTCATGGCTGCAAACCCAACACTGCTACAGTAGCCCATGGCTGTAAACCCAACACTGCTACAGTAGCCCATGGGTGCAAACCCAACACTGCTACAGTAGCCCATGGCTGTAAACCCAAGACTTCTATAGTAGCCCATGGCTGCAAACCCAACACTGCTACAATAGCCCATGGGTGCAAACCCAACACTGCTACAGTAGCCCATGGCTGTAAACCCAACACTGCTACAGTAGCCCATGGCTGTAAACCCAACACTGCTACAGTAGCCCATGGCTGTAAACCCAACACTGCTACAGTAGCCCATGGCTGTAAACCCAACACTGCTACAGTAGCCCATGGCTGTAAACCCAACACTGCTACAGTAGCCCATGGCTGCAAACCCAACACTGCTACAGTAGCCCATGGCTGTAAACCCAACACTGCTACAGTAGCCCATGGCTGTAAACCCAACACTGCTACAATAGCCCATGGCTGCAAACCCAACACTACTACAGTAGCCCATGGCTGCAAACCCAACACTGCTACAGTAGCCCATGGCTGTAAACCCAACACTGCTACAGTAGCCCATGGCTATAAACCCAACACTGCTACAATAGCCCATGGCTGCAAACCCAACACTGCTACAGTAGCCCATGGCTGTAAACCCAACACTGCTACAGTAGCCCATGGCTGTAAACCCAACACTGCTACAGTAGCCCATGGCTGCAAACCCAACACTGCTACAGTAGCCCATGGCTGTAAACCCAAGACTCCTACAGTAGCCCATGGCTGCTAACCCAACACTGCTACAGTAGCCCATGGTTGTAAACCCAACACTGCTACAGTAGCCCATGGCTGTAAACCCAAGACTCCTACAGTAGATCATGGCTGCAAACCCAACACTGCTACAGTAGCCCATGGCTGTAAATCCAACACTGCTACAGTAGCCCATGGCTGTAAACCCAACACTGCTACAGTAGCCCATGGCTGTAAACCCAAGACTCCTACAGTAGCCCATGGCTGTAAACCCAACACTGCTACAGTAGCCCATGGCTGTAAACCCAAGACTCCTACAGTAGCCCATGGCTGTAAACCCAACACTGCTACAGTAGCCCATGGCTGTAAACCCAACACTGCTACAGTAGCCCATGGCTGTAAACCCAAGATTTCTATAGTAGCCCATGGCTGTAAACCTAACACTGCTACAGTAGCCCATGGCTGTAAACCCAAGACTCCTACAGTAGCCCATGGCTGTAAACCCAACACTGCTACAGTAGCCCATGGCTGTAAACCCAACACTGCTACAGTAGCCCATGGTTGTAAACCCAACACTGCTACAGTAGCCCATGGCTGTAAACCCAAGACTTCTATAGTAGCCCATGGCTGTAAACCCAACACTGCTACAAGCCCATGGCTGCAAACCCAACACTGCTACAGTAGCCCATGGTTGTAAACCCAACACTGCTACAGTAGTTCATGGCTGCAAACCCAACACTGCTACAGTAGCCCATGGCTGTAAACCCAAGTTCCTACAGTAGTTCATGGCTGCAAACCCAACACTGCTACAGTAGCCCATGGCTGCAAACCCAACACTGCTACAATAGCCCATGGCTGCAAACCCAAACTGCTACAGTAGCCCATGGCTGTAAACCCAACACTGCTACAGCAACCCATGGCTGTAAACCCAACACTGCTACAATAGCCCATGGCTGCAAACCCAACACTGCTACAGTAGTCCATGGCTGTAAACCCAAGACTCCTACAGTAGCCCATGGCTGTAAACCCAACACTGCTACAGTAGCCCATGGCTGTAAATCCAACAATGCTACAGTAGCCCATGGCTGCAAACCCAACACTGCTACAGTAGCCCATGGCTGTATACCCAAGACTCCTACAGTAGCCCATGGCTGTAAACCCTACACTGCTACAGTAGCCCATGGCTGTAAACCCAAGACTCCTACAGTAGCTCATGGCTGCAAACCCAACACTGCTACAGTAGCCCATGGCTGTAAACCCAACACTGCTACAGTAGTTCATGGCTGCAAACCCAACACTGCTACAGTAGCCCATGGCTGTAAACCCAACACTGCTACAGTAGCCCATGGGTGCAAACCCAACACTGCTACAGTAGCCCATGGCTGTAAACCCAAGACTTCTATAGTAGCCCATGGCTGCAAACCCAACACTGCTACAATAGCCCATGGGTGCAAACCCAACACTGCTACAGTAGCCCATGGCTGTAAACCCAACACTGCTACAGTAGCCCATGGCTGTAAACCCAACACTGCTACAGTAGCCCATGGCTGTAAACCCAACACTGCTACAGTAGCCCATGGCTGTAAACCCAACACTGCTACAGTAGCCCATGGCTGTAAACCCAACACTGCTACAGTAGCCCATGGCTGCAAACCCAACACTGCTACAGTAGCCCATGGCTGTAAACCCAACACTGCTACAGTAGCCCATGGCTGTAAACCCAACACTGCTACAATAGCCCATGGCTGCAAACCCAACACTACTACAGTAGCCCATGGCTGCAAACCCAACACTGCTACAGTAGCCCATGGCTGTAAACCCAACACTGCTACAGTAGCCCATGGCTATAAACCCAACACTGCTACAATAGCCCATGGCTGCAAACCCAACACTGCTACAGTAGCCCATGGCTGTAAACCCAACACTGCTACAGTAGCCCATGGCTGTAAACCCAACACTGCTACAGTAGCCCATGGCTGCAAACCCAACACTGCTACAGTAGCCCATGGCTGTAAACCCAAGACTCCTACAGTAGCCCATGGCTGCAAACCCAACACTGCTACAGTAGCCCATGGTTTTAAACCCAACACTGCTACAGTAGCCCATGGCTGTAAACCCAAGACTCCTACAGTAGATCATGGCTGCAAACCCAACACTGCTACAGTAGCCCATGGCTGTAAATCCAACACTGCTACAGTAGCCCATGGCTGTAAACCCAACACTGCTACAGTAGCCCATGGCTGTAAACCCAAGACTCCTACAGTAGCCCATGGCTGTAAACCCAACACTGCTACAGTAGCCCATGGCTGTAAACCCAACACTGCTACAGTAGCCCATGGCTGTAAACCCAAGATTTCTATAGTAGCCCATGGCTGTAAACCTAACACTGCTACAGTAGCCCATGGCTGTAAACCCAAGACTCCTACAGTAGCCCATGGCTGTAAACCCAACACTGCTACAGTAGCCCATGGCTGTAAACCCAACACTGCTACAGTAGCCCATGGTTGTAAACCCAACACTGCTACAGTAGCCCATGGCTGTAAACCCAAGACTTCTATAGTAGCCCATGGCTGTAAACCCAACACTGCTACAAGCCCATGGCTGCAAACCCAACACTGCTACAGTAGCCCATGGTTGTAAACCCAACACTGCTACAGTAGTTCATGGCTGCAAACCCAACACTGCTACAGTAGCCCATGGCTGTAAACCCAAGTTCCTACAGTAGTTCATGGCTGCAAACCCAACACTGCTACAGTAGCCCATGGCTGTAAACCCAACACTGCTACAGTAGCCCATGGCTGTAAACCTAACACTGCTACAGTAGCCCATGGCTGTAAACCCAACACTGCTACAGTAGTTCATGGCTGCAAACCCACACTGCTACAGTAGCCCATGGCTGCAAACCCAACACTGCTACAGTAGCCCATGGTTGTAAACCCAAGACTTCTATAGTAGCCCATGGCTGCAAACCCAACACTGCTACAGTAGCCCATGGCTGTAACCCAACACTGCTACAGTAGCCCATGGCTGTAAACCTAACACTGCTACAGTAGCCCATGGCTGTAAACCCAACACTGCTACAGTAGCCCATGGCTGTAAACATAACACTGCTACAGTAGCCCATGGCTGTAAACCCAACACTGCTACAGTAGCTCATGGCTGCAAACCCAACACTGCTACAGTAGCCCATGGCTGTAAACCCAAGATTTCTATAGTAGCCCATGGCTGTAAACCTAACACTGCTACAGTAGCCCATGGCTGCAAACCCAACACTCCTACAGTAGCCCATGGATGCAAACCCAACACTGCTACAGTAGCCCATGGTTGTAAACCCAACACTGCTACAGTAGCCCATGGCTGTAAACCCAAGACTCCTACAGTAGCTCATGGCTGCAAACCCAACACTGCTACAGTAGCCCATGGCTGTAAACCCAACACTGCTACAGTAGCCCATGGCTGCAAACCCAACACTGCTACAGTAGCCCATGGCTGTAAACCCAAGACTCCTACAGTAGCCCATGGCTGTAAACCCAACACTGTTACAGTAGCCCATGGCTGTAAACCCAAGACTCCAACAGTAGCTCATGGCTGCAAACCCAACACTGCTACAGTAGCCCATGGCTGTAAACCCAAGACTGCTACAATAGCCCATGGCTGTAAACCAAACACTGCTACAGTAGCCCATGGTTGTAAGCCCAGCACTCCTACCGTAGCCCATGGCTGCAAACACAACACTGCTACAGTAGCCCATGGCTGTAAACCCAACACTGCTACAGTAGCCCATTGTTGTAAGCCCAGCACTCCTACCGTAGCCCATGGCTGCAAACCCAAGACTCCTATAGTAGCCCATGGCTGTAAACCCAACACTGCTACAATAGCCCATGGCTGTAAACCCAAGACTCCTACAGTAGCTCATGGCTGCAAACCCAACACTGCTACAGTAGCCCATGGCTGTAAACCCAAGACTCCTACAGTAGCTCATGGCTGCAAACCCAACACTGCTACAGTAGCCCATGGCTGTAAACCCAAGACTCCTACAGTAGCTCATGGCTGCAAACCCAACACTGCTACAGTAGCCCATGGCTGTAAACCCAACACTGCTACAGTAGCCCATGGCTGTAAACCCAAGACTTCTATAGTAGCCCATGGCTGCAAACCCAACACTGCTACAGTAGCCCATGGCTGTAAACCCAACACTGCTACAGTAGCCCATGGCTGTAAACCCAACACTGCAACAATAGCCCAAGGCTGCAAACCCAACACTGCTACAGTAGCCCATGGCTGTAAACCCAACACTGCTACAGTAGCCCATGGCTGTAAACCCAACACTGCTACAATAGCCCATGGCTGCAAACCCAACACTGCTACAGTAGCCCATGGCTGTAAACCCAACACTGCTACAGTAGCCCATGGCTGTAAACCCAACACTGCTACAATAGCCCATGGCTGCAAACCCAACACTGCTACAGTAGCCCATGGCTGTAAACCCAAGACTCCTACAGTAGCCCATGGCTGCAAACCCAACACTGCTACAGTAGCCCATGGTTGTAAACCCAACACTGCTACAGTAGCCCATGGCTGTAAACCCAAGACTCCTACAGTAGATCATGGCTGCAAACCCAACACTGCTACAGTAGCCCTTGGCTGTAAACCCAAGACTCCTACAGTAGCCCATGGCTGCAAACCCAACACTGCTACAGTAGCCCATGGTTGTAAACCCAACACTGCTACAGTAGTTCATGGCTGCAAACCCAACACTGCTACAGTAGCCCATGGCTGTAAACCCAAATTCCTACAGTAGTTCATGGCTGCAAACCCAACACTGCTACAGTAGCCCATGGCTGTAAACCCAACACTGCTACAGTAGCCCATGGCTGTAAACCTAACACTGCTACAGTAGCCCATGGCTGTAAACCCAACACTGCTACAGTAGTTCATGGCTGCAAACCCACACTGCTACAGTAGCCCATGGCTGCAAACCCAACACTGCTACAGTAGCCCATGGTTGTAAACCCAAGACTTCTATAGTAGCCCATGGCTGCAAACCCAACACTGCTACAGTAGCCCATGGCTGTAACCCAACACTGCTACAGTAGCCCATGGCTGTAAACCTAACACTGCTACAGTAGCCCATGGCTGTAAACCCAACACTGCTACAGTAGCCCATGGCTGTAAACATAACACTGCTACAGTAGCCCATGGCTGTAAACCCAACACTGCTACAGTAGCTCATGGCTGCAAACCCAACACTGCTACAGTAGCCCATGGCTGTAAACCCAAGATTTCTATAGTAGCCCATGGCTGTAAACCCAACACTGCTACAGTAGCCCATGGCTGTAAACATAACACTGCTACAGTAGCCCATGGCTGTAAACCCAACACTGCTACAGTAGCCCATGGCTGCAAACCCAACACTCCTACAGTAGCCCATGGATGCAAACCCAACACTGCTACAGTAGCCCATGGTTGTAAACCCAACACTGCTACAGTAGCCCATGGCTGTAAACCCAAGACTCCTACAGTAGCTCATGGCTGCAAACCCAACACTGCTACAGTAGCCCATGGCTGTAAACCCAACACTGCTACAGTAGCCCATGGCTGCAAACCCAACACTGCTACAGTAGCCCATGGCTGTAAACCCAAGACTCCTACAGTAGCCCATGGCTGTAAACCCAACACTGTTACAGTAGCCCATGGCTGTAAACCCAAGACTCCAACAGTAGCTCATGGCTGCAAACCCAACACTGCTACAGTAGCCCATGGCTGTAAACCCAAGACTGCTACAATAGCCCATGGCTGTAAACCAAACACTGCTACAGTAGCCCATGGTTGTAAGCCCAGCACTCCTACCGTAGCCCATGGCTGCAAACACAACACTGCTACAGTAGCCCATGGCTGTAAACCCAACACTGCTACAGTAGCCCATGGCTGTAAACCCAACACTGCTACAGTAGCCCATGGCTGTAAACCCAACACTGCTACAGTAGCCCATGGCTGTAAACCCAACACTGCTACAGTAGCCCATGGCTGTAAACCCAACACTGCTACAGTAGCCCATGGCTGCAAACCCAACACTGCTACAGTAGCCCATGGCTGTAAACCCAACACTGCTACAGTAGCCCATGGCTGTAAACCCAACACTGCTACAATAGCCCATGGCTGCAAACCCAACACTACTACAGTAGCCCATGGCTGCAAACCCAACACTGCTACAGTAGCCCATGGCTGTAAACCCAACACTGCTACAGTAGCCCATGGCTATAAACCCAACACTGCTACAATAGCCCATGGCTGCAAACCCAACACTGCTACAGTAGCCCATGGCTGTAAACCCAACACTGCTACAGTAGCCCATGGCTGTAAACCCAACACTGCTACAGTAGCCCATGGCTGCAAACCCAACACTGCTACAGTAGCCCATGGCTGTAAACCCAAGACTCCTACAGTAGCCCATGGCTGCAAACCCAACACTGCTACAGTAGCCCATGGTTTTAAACCCAACACTGCTACAGTAGCCCATGGCTGTAAACCCAAGACTCCTACAGTAGATCATGGCTGCAAACCCAACACTGCTACAGTAGCCCATGGCTGTAAATCCAACACTGCTACAGTAGCCCATGGCTGTAAACCCAACACTGCTACAGTAGCCCATGGCTGTAAACCCAAGACTCCTACAGTAGCCCATGGCTGTAAACCCAACACTGCTACAGTAGCCCATGGCTGTAAACCCAACACTGCTACAGTAGCCCATGGCTGTAAACCCAAGATTTCTATAGTAGCCCATGGCTGTAAACCTAACACTGCTACAGTAGCCCATGGCTGTAAACCCAAGACTCCTACAGTAGCCCATGGCTGTAAACCCAACACTGCTACAGTAGCCCATGGCTGTAAACCCAACACTGCTACAGTAGCCCATGGTTGTAAACCCAACACTGCTACAGTAGCCCATGGCTGTAAACCCAAGACTTCTATAGTAGCCCATGGCTGTAAACCCAACACTGCTACAAGCCCATGGCTGCAAACCCAACACTGCTACAGTAGCCCATGGTTGTAAACCCAACACTGCTACAGTAGTTCATGGCTGCAAACCCAACACTGCTACAGTAGCCCATGGCTGTAAACCCAAGTTCCTACAGTAGTTCATGGCTGCAAACCCAACACTGCTACAGTAGCCCATGGCTGTAAACCCAACACTGCTACAGTAGCCCATGGCTGTAAACCTAACACTGCTACAGTAGCCCATGGCTGTAAACCCAACACTGCTACAGTAGTTCATGGCTGCAAACCCACACTGCTACAGTAGCCCATGGCTGCAAACCCAACACTGCTACAGTAGCCCATGGTTGTAAACCCAAGACTTCTATAGTAGCCCATGGCTGCAAACCCAACACTGCTACAGTAGCCCATGGCTGTAACCCAACACTGCTACAGTAGCCCATGGCTGTAAACCTAACACTGCTACAGTAGCCCATGGCTGTAAACCCAACACTGCTACAGTAGCCCATGGCTGTAAACATAACACTGCTACAGTAGCCCATGGCTGTAAACCCAACACTGCTACAGTAGCTCATGGCTGCAAACCCAACACTGCTACAGTAGCCCATGGCTGTAAACCCAAGATTTCTATAGTAGCCCATGGCTGTAAACCTAACACTGCTACAGTAGCCCATGGCTGCAAACCCAACACTCCTACAGTAGCCCATGGATGCAAACCCAACACTGCTACAGTAGCCCATGGTTGTAAACCCAACACTGCTACAGTAGCCCATGGCTGTAAACCCAAGACTCCTACAGTAGCTCATGGCTGCAAACCCAACACTGCTACAGTAGCCCATGGCTGTAAACCCAACACTGCTACAGTAGCCCATGGCTGCAAACCCAACACTGCTACAGTAGCCCATGGCTGTAAACCCAAGACTCCTACAGTAGCCCATGGCTGTAAACCCAACACTGTTACAGTAGCCCATGGCTGTAAACCCAAGACTCCAACAGTAGCTCATGGCTGCAAACCCAACACTGCTACAGTAGCCCATGGCTGTAAACCCAAGACTGCTACAATAGCCCATGGCTGTAAACCAAACACTGCTACAGTAGCCCATGGTTGTAAGCCCAGCACTCCTACCGTAGCCCATGGCTGCAAACACAACACTGCTACAGTAGCCCATGGCTGTAAACCCAACACTGCTACAGTAGCCCATGGTTGTAAGCCCAGCACTCCTACCGTAGCCCATGGCTGCAAACCCAAGACTCCTATAGTAGCCCATGGCTGTAAACCCAACACTGCTACAATAGCCCATGGCTGTAAACCCAAGACTCCTACAGTAGCTCATGGCTGCAAACCCAACACTGCTACAGTAGCCCATGGCTGTAAACCCAAGACTCCTACAGTAGCTCATGGCTGCAAACCCAACACTGCTACAGTAGCCCATGGCTGTAAACCCAAGACTCCTACAGTAGCTCATGGCTGCAAACCCAACACTGCTACAGTAGCCCATGGCTGTAAACCCAACACTGCTACAGTAGCCCATGGCTGTAAACCCAAGACTTCTATAGTAGCCCATGGCTGCAAACCCAACACTGCTACAGTAGCCCATGGCTGTAAACCCAACACTGCTACAGTAGCCCATGGCTGTAAACCCAACACTGCAACAATAGCCCAAGGCTGCAAACCCAACACTGCTACAGTAGCCCATGGCTGTAAACCCAACACTGCTACAGTAGCCCATGGCTGTAAACCCAACACTGCTACAATAGCCCATGGCTGCAAACCCAACACTGCTACAGTAGCCCATGGCTGTAAACCCAACACTGCTACAGTAGCCCATGGCTGTAAACCCAACACTGCTACAATAGCCCATGGCTGCAAACCCAACACTGCTACAGTAGCCCATGGCTGTAAACCCAAGACTCCTACAGTAGCCCATGGCTGCAAACCCAACACTGCTACAGTAGCCCATGGTTGTAAACCCAACACTGCTACAGTAGCCCATGGCTGTAAACCCAAGACTCCTACAGTAGATCATGGCTGCAAACCCAACACTGCTACAGTAGCCCTTGGCTGTAAACCCAAGACTCCTACAGTAGCCCATGGCTGCAAACCCAACACTGCTACAGTAGCCCATGGTTGTAAACCCAACACTGCTACAGTAGTTCATGGCTGCAAACCCAACACTGCTACAGTAGCCCATGGCTGTAAACCCAAATTCCTACAGTAGTTCATGGCTGCAAACCCAACACTGCTACAGTAGCCCATGGCTGTAAACCCAACACTGCTACAGTAGCCCATGGCTGTAAACCTAACACTGCTACAGTAGCCCATGGCTGTAAACCCAACACTGCTACAGTAGTTCATGGCTGCAAACCCACACTGCTACAGTAGCCCATGGCTGCAAACCCAACACTGCTACAGTAGCCCATGGTTGTAAACCCAAGACTTCTATAGTAGCCCATGGCTGCAAACCCAACACTGCTACAGTAGCCCATGGCTGTAACCCAACACTGCTACAGTAGCCCATGGCTGTAAACCTAACACTGCTACAGTAGCCCATGGCTGTAAACCCAACACTGCTACAGTAGCCCATGGCTGTAAACATAACACTGCTACAGTAGCCCATGGCTGTAAACCCAACACTGCTACAGTAGCTCATGGCTGCAAACCCAACACTGCTACAGTAGCCCATGGCTGTAAACCCAAGATTTCTATAGTAGCCCATGGCTGTAAACCCAACACTGCTACAGTAGCCCATGGCTGTAAACATAACACTGCTACAGTAGCCCATGGCTGTAAACCCAACACTGCTACAGTAGCCCATGGCTGCAAACCCAACACTCCTACAGTAGCCCATGGATGCAAACCCAACACTGCTACAGTAGCCCATGGTTGTAAACCCAACACTGCTACAGTAGCCCATGGCTGTAAACCCAAGACTCCTACAGTAGCTCATGGCTGCAAACCCAACACTGCTACAGTAGCCCATGGCTGTAAACCCAACACTGCTACAGTAGCCCATGGCTGCAAACCCAACACTGCTACAGTAGCCCATGGCTGTAAACCCAAGACTCCTACAGTAGCCCATGGCTGTAAACCCAACACTGTTACAGTAGCCCATGGCTGTAAACCCAAGACTCCAACAGTAGCTCATGGCTGCAAACCCAACACTGCTACAGTAGCCCATGGCTGTAAACCCAAGACTGCTACAATAGCCCATGGCTGTAAACCAAACACTGCTACAGTAGCCCATGGTTGTAAGCCCAGCACTCCTACCGTAGCCCATGGCTGCAAACACAACACTGCTACAGTAGCCCATGGCTGTAAACCCAACACTGCTACAGTAGCCCATTGTTGTAAGCCCAGCACTCCTACCGTAGCCCATGGCTGCAAACCCAAGACTCCTATAGTAGCCCATGGCTGTAAACCCAACACTGCTACAATAGCCCATGGCTGTAAACCCAAGACTCCTACAGTAGCTCATGGCTGCAAACCCAACACTGCTACAGTAGCCCATGGCTGTAAACCCAAGACTCCTACAGTAGCTCATGGCTGCAAACCCAACACTGCTACAGTAGCCCATGGCTGTAAACCCAAGACTCCTACAGTAGCTCATGGCTGCAAACCCAACACTGCTACAGTAGCCCATGGCTGTAAACCCAACACTGCTACAGTAGCCCATGGCTGTAAACCCAAGACTTCTATAGTAGCCCATGGCTGCAAACCCAACACTGCTACAGTAGCCCATGGCTGTAAACCCAACACTGCTACAGTAGCCCATGGCTGTAAACCCAACACTGCTACAGTAGCCCATGGCGGTAAACCCAACACTGCAACAATAGCCCAAGGCTGCAAACCCAACACTGCTACAGTAGCCCATGGCTGTAAACCCAACACTGCTACAGTAGCCCATGGCTGTAAACCCAACACTGCTACAATAGCCCATGGCTGCAAACCCAACACTGCTACAGTAGCCCATGGCTGTAAACCCAACACTGCTACAGTAGCCCATGGCTGTAAACCCAACACTGCTACAATAGCCCATGGCTGCAAACCCAACACTGCTACAGTAGCCCATGGCTGTAAACCCAAGACTCCTACAGTAGCCCATGGCTGCAAACCCAACACTGCTACAGTAGCCCATGGTTGTAAACCCAACACTGCTACAGTAGCCCATGGCTGTAAACCCAAGACTGCTACAGTAGATCATGGCTGCAAACCCAACACTGCTACAGTAGCCCATGGCTGCAAACCCAACACTGCTACAGTAGCCCATGGTTGTAAACCCAAGACTCCTACAGTAGCCCATGGCTGTAAACCCAACACTGCTACAGTAGCCCATGGCTGCAAACCCAACACTGCTACAGTAGCCCATGGCTGTAAACCCAAGACTCCTACAGTAGCCCTTGGCTGTAAACCCAACACTGCTACAGTAGGCCATGGCTGTAAACCCAAGACTCCTACAGTAGCTCATGGCTGCAAACCCAACACTGCTACAGTAGCCCATGGCTGTAAACCCAAGATTTCTATAGTAGCCCATGGCTGTGAACCTAACACTGCTACAGTAGCCCATGGCTGTAAACCCAAGACTCCTACAGTAGCCCATGGCTGTAAACCCAACACTGCTACAGTAGCCCATGGCTGTAAACCCAACACTGCTACAGTAGCCCATGGTTGTAAACCCAACACTGCTACAGTAGCCCATGGCTGTAAACCCAAGACTTCTATAGTAGCCCATGGCTATAAACCCAACACTGCTACAATAGCCCATGGCTGCAAACCCAACACTGCTACAGTAGCCCATGGTTGTAAACCCAACACTGCTACAGTAGTTCATGGCTGCAAACCCAACACTGCTACAGTAGCCCATGGCTGTAAACCCAAGTTCCTACAGTAGTTCATGGCTGCAAACCCAACACTGCTACAGTAGCCCATGGCTGTAAACCCAACACTGCTACAGTAGCCCATGGCTGTAAACCTAACACTGCTACAGTAGCCCATGGCTGTAAACCCAACACTGCTACAGTAGTTCATGGCTGCAAACCCAACACTGCTACAGTAGCCCATGGCTGCAAACCCAACACTGCTACAGTAGCCCATGGTTGTAAACCCAAGACTTCTATAGTAGCCCATGGCTGCAAACCCAACACTGCTACAGTAGCCCATGGCTGTAACCCAACACTGCTACAGTAGCACATGACTGTAAACCTAACACTGCTACAGTAGCCCATGGCTGTAAACCCAACACTGCTACAGTAGCCCATGGCTGTAAGCATAACACTGCTACAGTAGCCCATGGCTGTAAACCCAACACTGCTACAGTAGCCCATGGCTGTAAACCCAACACTGCTACAGTAGCCCATGGCTGTAAACCCAACACTGCTACAGTAGCCCATGGCTGCAAACCCAACACTGCTACAGTAGCCCATGGCTGTAAACCCAACACTGCTACAGTAGCCCATGGCTGTAAACCCAAGTCTCCTACAGTAGCCCATGGCTGTAAACCCAACAATGCTACAGTAGGCCATGGCTGTAAACCCAACACTGCTACAGTAGCCCATGGCTGTAAACCCAACACTGCTACAGTAGTTCATGGCTGCAAACCCAACACTGCTACAGTAGCCCATGGCTGTAAACCCAAGTTCCTACAGTAGTTCATGGCTGCAAACCCAACACTGCTACAGTAGCCCATGGCTGTAAACCCAACACTGCTACAGTAGCCCATGGCTGTAAACCTAACACTGCTACAGTAGCCCATGGCTGTAAACCCAACACTGCTACAGTAGTTCATGGCTGCAAACCCAACACTGCTACAGTAGCCCATGGCTGCAAACCCAACACTGCTACAGTAGCCCATGGTTGTAAACCCAAGACTTCTATAGTAGCCCATGGCTGCAAACCCAACACTGCTACAGTAGCCCATGGCTGTAACCCAACACTGCTACAGTAGCACATGACTGTAAACCTAACACTGCTACAGTAGCCCATGGCTGTAAACCCAACACTGCTACAGTAGCCCATGGCTGTAAGCATAACACTGCTACAGTAGCCCATGGCTGTAAACCCAACACTGCTACAGTAGCCCATGGCTGTAAACCCAAGTCTCCTACAGTAGCCCATGGCTGTAAACCCAACAATGCTACAGTAGGCCATGGCTGTAAACCCAACACTGCTACAGTAGCCCATGGCTGTAAACCCAACACTGCTACAGTAGCCCATGGCTGTAAACCCAACACTGCTACAGTAGCCCATGGTTGTAAGCCCAGCACTCCTACCGTAGCCAATGGCTGGAAACCCAACACTGCTACAGTAGCCCATGGCTGTAAACCCAACACTGCTACTTAGCCCATGGTTGTAAGCCCAGCACTCCTACCGTAGCCCATGGCTGCAAACCCAAGACTCCTATAGTAGCCCATGGCTGTAAAACCAACACTGCTACAATAGCCCATGGCTGTAAACCCAAGACTCCTACAGTAGCCCATGGCTGTAAACCCAACACTGCAACAATAGCCCAAGGCTGCAAACCCAACACTGCTACAGTAGCCCATGGCTGTAAACCCAACACTGCTACAGTAGCCCATGGCTGTAAACCCAACACTGCTACAATAGCCCATGGCTGCAAACCCAACACTGCTACAGTAGTCCATGGCTGTAAACCCAAGACTCCTACAGTAGCCCATGGATGCAAACCCAACACTTCTACAGTAGCCCATGGTTGTAAACCCAACACTGCTACAGTAGCCCATGGCTGTAAACCCAAGACTCCTACAGTAGCTCATGGCTGCAAACCCAACACTGCTACAGTAGCCCATGGCTGTAAACCCAACACTGCTACAGTAGCCCATGGCTGCAAACCCAACACTGCTACAGTAGCCCATGGCTGTAAACCCAAGACTCCTACAGTAGCCCATGGCTGTAAACCCAACACTGCTACAGTAGCCCATGGCTGTAAACCCAAGACTCCAACAGTAGCTCATGGCTGCAAACCCAACACTGCTACAGTAGCCCATGGCTGTAAACCCAAGACTGCTACAATAGCCCATGACTGTAAACCAAACACTGCTACAGTAGCCCATGGTTGTAAGCCCAGCACTCCTACCGTAGCCCATGGCTGCAAACACAACACTGCTACAGTAGCCCATGGCTGTAAACCCAACACTGCTACAGTAGCCCATGGTTGTAAGCCCAGCACTCCTACCGTAGCCCATGGCTGCAAACCCAAGACTCCTATAGTAGCCCATGGCTGTAAACCCAACACTGCTACAATAGCCCATGGCTGTAAACCCAAGACTCCTACAGTAGCTCATGGCTGCAAACCCAACACTGCTACAGTAGCCCATGGCTGTAAACCCAAGACTCCTACAGTAGCTCATGGATGCAAACCCAACACTGCTACAGTAGCCCATGGCTGTAAACCCAAGACTCCTACAGTAGCTCATGGCTGCAAACCCAACACTGCTACAGTAGCCCATGGCTGTAAACCCAAGACTCCTACAGTAGCTCATGGCTGTAAACCCAACACTGCTACAGTAGCCCATGGCTGTAAACCCAAGACTTCTATAGTAGCCCATGGCTGCAAACCCAACACTGCTACAGTAGCCCATGGCTGTAAACCCAACACTGCTACAGTAGCCCATGGCGGTAAACCCAACACTGCAACAATAGCCCAAGGCTGCAAACCCAACACTGCTACAGTAGCCCATGGCTGTAAACCCAACACTGCTACAGTAGCCCATGGCTGTAAACCCAACACTGCTACAGTAGCCCATGGTTGTAAGCCCAGCACTCCTACCGTAGCCAATGGCTGGAAACCCAACACTGCTACAGTAGCCCATGGTTGTAAACCCAACACTGCTACTTAGCCCATGGTTGTAAGCCCAGCACTCCTACCGTAGCCCATGGCTGCAAACCCAAGACTCCTATAGTAGCCCATGGCTGTAAAACCAACACTGCTACAATAGCCCATGGCTGTAAACCCAAGACTCCTACAGTAGCCCAGGGCTGTAAACCCAACACTGCAACAATATCCCAAGGCTGCAAACCCAACACTGCTACAGTAGCCCATGGCTGTAAACCCAACACTGCTACAGTAGCCCATGGCTGTAAACCCAACACTGCTACAATAGCCCATGGCTGCAAACCCAACACTGCTACAGTAGTCCATGGCTGTAAACCCAAGACTCCTACAGTAGCCCATGGATGCAAACCCAACACTGCTACAGTAGCCCATGGTTGTAAACCCAACACTGCTACAGTAGCCCATGGCTGTAAACCCAAGACTCCTACAGTAGCTCATGGCTGCAAACCCAACACTGCTACAGTAGCCCATGGCTGTAAACCCAACACTGCTACAGTAGCCCATGGCTGCAAACCCAACACTGCTACAGTAGCCCATGGCTGTAAACCCAAGACTCCTACAGTAGCCCATGGCTGTAAACCCAACACTGCTACAGTAGCCCATGGCTGTAAACCCAAGACTCCAACAGTAGCTCATGGCTGCAAACCCAACACTGCTACAGTAGCCCATGGCTGTAAACCCAAGACTGCTACAATAGCCCATGGCTGTAAACCAAACACTGCTACAGTAGCCCATGGTTGTAAGCCCAGCACTCCTACCGTAGCCCATGGCTGCAAACACAACACTGCTACAGTAGCCCATGGCTGTAAACCCAACACTGCTACAGTAGCCCATGGTTGTAAGCCCAGCACTCCTACCGTAGCCCATGGCTGCAAACCCAAGACTCCTATAGTAGCCCATGGCTGTAAACCCAACACTGCTACAATAGCCCATGGCTGTAAACCCAAGACTCCTACAATAGCTCATGGCTGCAAACCCAACACTGCTACAGTAGCCCATGGCTGTAAACCCAAGACTCCTACAGTAGCTCATGGATGCAAACCCAACACTGCTACAGTAGCCCATGGCTGTAAACCCAAGACTCCTACAGTAGCTCATGGCTGCAAACCCAACACTGCTACAGTAGCCCATGGCTGTAAACCCAAGACTCCTACAGTAGCTCATGGCTGTAAACCCAACACTGCTACAGTAGCCCATGGCTGTAAACCCAAGACTTCTATAGTAGCCCATGGCTGCAAACCCAACACTGCTACAGTAGCCCATGGCTGTAAACCCAACACTGCTACAGTAGCCCATGGCGGTAAACCCAACACTGCAACAATAGCCCAAGGCTGCAAACCCAACACTGCTACAGTAGCCCATGGCTGTAAACCCAACACTGCTACAGTAGCCCATGGCTGTAAACCCAACACTGCTACAATAGCCCATGGCTGCAAACCCAACACTGCTACAGTAGTCCATGGCTGTAAACCCAAGACTCCTACAGTAGCCCATGGCTGCAAACCCAACACTGCTACAGTAGCCCATGGCTGTAAACCTAACACTGCTACAGTAGCCCATGGCTGTAAACCCAACACTGCTACAGTAGCCCATGGCTGCAAACCCAAGACTCCTACAGTAGTTCATGGCTGTAAACCCAACACTGCTACAGTAGCCCATGGCTGTAAACCCAAGACTACTACAGTAGCTCATGGCTGCAAACCCAACACTGCTACAGTAGCCCATGGTTGTAAACCCAACACTGCTACAGTAGCCCATGGCTGTAAACCCAAGACTTCTATAGTAGCCCATTGCTGTAAACCCAACACTGCTACAGTAGCCCATGGCTGTAAACCCAACACTGCTACAGTAGCCCATGGCTGTAAACCCAACACTGCTACAGTAGCCCATGGCTGTAAACCCAACACTGCTACAGTAGCCCATGGCTGTAAACCCAAGACTTCTATAGTAGCCCATGGCTGTAAACCCAACACTGCTACAATAGCCCATGGCTGCAAACCCAACACTGCTACAGTAGCCCATGGCTGTAAACCCAACACTGCTACAGTAGCCCATGGCTGTAAACCCAACACTGCTACAGTAGCCCATGGCTGTAAACCCAACACTGCTACAGTAGCCCATGGCTGTAAACCCAACACTGCTACAGTAGCCCATGGCTGTAAACCCAACACTGCTACAGTAGCCCATGGCTGCAAACCCAACACTGCTACAGTAGCCCATGGCTGTAAACCCAACACTGCTACAGTAGCCCATGTCTGTAAACCCAACACTGCTACAATAGCCCATGGCTGCAAACCCAACACTGCTACAGTAGCCCATGGCTGTAAACCCAACACTGCTACAGTAGCCCATGGCTGTAAACCCAACACTGCTACAGTAGCCCATGGCTGTAAACCCAACACTGCTACAATAGCCCATGGCTGCAAACCCAACACTGCTACAGTAGCCCATGGCTGTAAACCCAAGACTCCTACAGTAGCCCATAGCTGCAAACCCAACACTGCTACAGTAGCCCATGGTTGTAAACCCAACACTGCAACAGTAGCCCATGGCTGTAAACCCAAGACTCCTACAGTAGCTCATGGCTGCAAACCCAACACTGCTACAGTAGCCCATGGCTGTAAATCCAACACTGCTACAGTAGCCCATGGCTGCAAACCAAACACTGCTACAGTAGCCCATGGCTGTAAACCCAAGACTCCTAGAGTAGCCCATGGCTGTAAACCCAACACTGCTACAGTAGCCCATGGCTGTAAATGCAAGACTCCTACAGTAGCTCTTGGCTGCAAACCCAACACTGCTACAGTAGCCCATGGCTGTAAACCCAAGTCTTCTATAGTAGCCCATGGCTGTAAACCTAACACTGCTACAGTAGCCCATGGCTGTAAACCCAAGACTCCTACAGTAGCCCATGGCTGTAAACCCAACACTGCTACAGTAGCCCATGGCTGTAACCCAACATTGCTACAGTAGCCCATGGTTGTAAACCCAACACTGCTACAGTAGCCCATGGCTATAAACCCAAGACTTCTATAGTAGCCCATGGCTGTAAACCCAACACTGCTACAGTAGCCCATGGCTGTAAACCCAACACTGTTACAGTAGCCCATGGCTGTAAACCCAACACTGCTACAATTGCCCATGGCTGCAAACCCAACACTGCTACAGTAGCCCATGGCTGTAAACCCAACACTGCTACAGTAGCCCATAGTTGTAAACCCAACACTGCTACAGTAGTTCATGGCTGCAAACCCAACACTGCTACAGTAGCCCATGGCTGTAAACCCAAGACTCCTACAGTAGTTCATGGGTGCAAACCCAACACTGCTACAGTAGCCCATGGTTGTAAACCCAACACTGCTACAGTAGCCCATGGCTGTAAACCCAAAACTGCTACAGTAGTTCATGGCTGCAAACCCAACACTGCTACAGTAGCCCATGGCTGTAAACCAAAGACTTCTATAGTAGCCCATGGCTGCAAACCCAACACTGCTACAGTAGCCCATGGCTGTAAATCCAACACTGCTACAGTAGCCCATGGCTGTAAACCCAACACTGCTACAATAGCCCATGGCTGTAAACCCAACACTGCTGCAGTAGCCCATGGCTGTAAACCCAACACTGCTACAGTAGCCCATGGCTGCAAACCCAACACTGCTACAGTAGCCCATGGCTGCAAACCCAACACTGCTACAGTAGCCCATGGCTGCAAACCCAACACTGCTGCAGTAGCCCATGGCTGTAAACCCAACACTGCTACAGTAGATCATGGCTGCAAACCCAACACTGCTACAGTAGCCCATGGCTGTAAACCCAACACTGCTACAGTAGCTCATGGCTGTAAACCCAAGACTCCTACAGTAGCCCATGGCTGTAAACCCAACACTGCTACAGTAGCCCATGGCTGTAAACCCAAGACTCCTACAGTAGCTCATGGCTGCAAACCCAACACTGCTACAGTAGCCCATGGTTGTAAACCCAAGACTCCTACAGTAGCCCATGGCTGTAAACCCAACACTGCTACAGTAGCCCATGGCTGTAAACCCAACACTGCTACAGTAGCCTATGGTTGTAAACCCAACACTGCTACAGTAGCCCATGGCTGTAAACCCAAGACTTCTATAGTAGCCCATGGCTGTAAACCCAACACTGCTACAATAGCCCATGGCTGCAAACCCAACACTGCTACAGTAGCCCATGGCTGTAAACCCAAGACTTCTATAGTAGCCCATGGCTGTAAACCCAACACTGCTACAATAGCCCATGGCTGCAAACCCAACACTGCTACAGTATCCCATGGCTGTAAACCCAACACTGCTACAGTAGCCCATGGCTGTAAACCCAACACTGCTACAGTAGCCCATGGCTGTATACCCAAGTCTCCTACAGTAGCTCATGGCTGCAAACCCAACACTGCTACAGTAGCCCATGGCTGTAAACCCAACACTGCTACAATAGCCCATGGCTGTAAACCCAACACTGCTACAGTAGCCCATGGCTGTAAACCCAACACTGCTACAGTAGCCCATGGCTGTAAACCCAAGACTTCTATAGTAGCCCATGGCTGTAAACCCAACACTGCTACAGTACCCCATGGCTGTAAACCCAACACTGCTACAGTAGCCCATGGCTGCAAACCCAACACTGCTACAGTAGCCCATGGCTGTAAACCCAAGACTTCTATAGTAGCCCATGGCTGCAAACCCAACACTGCTACAGTAGCCCATGGCTGTAAACCCAACACTGCTACAGTAGCCCATGGCTGTAAACCCAACACTGCAACAATAGCCCAAGGCTGCAAACCCAACACTGCTACAGTAGCCCATGGCTGTAAACCCAACACTGCTACAGTAGCCCATGGCTGTAAACCCAACACTGCTACAATAGCCCATGGCTGCAAACCCAACACTGCTACAGTAGTCTATGGCTGTAAACCCAAGACTCCTACAGTAGCCCATGGCTACAAACCCAACACTGCTACAGTAGCCCATGGCTGTAAACCCAACACTGCTACAGTAGCCCATGGCTGTAAACCCAAGACTCCTTCAGTAGCTCATGGCTGCAAACCCAACACTGCTACAGTAGCCTATGGCTGTAAACCCAACACTGCTACAGTAGCCCATGGCTGCAAACCCAACACTGCTACAGTAGCCCATGGCTGTAAACCCAAGACTCCTACAGTAGCCCATGGCTGTAAACCCAACACTGCTACAGTAGCCCATGGCTGTAAACCCAAGACTCCAACAGTAGCTCATGGCTGCAAACCCAACACTGCTACAGTAGCCCATGGCTGTAAACCCAAGACTGCTACAGTAGCCCATGGCTGTAAACCAAACACTGCTACAGTAGCCCATGGTTGTAAGCCCAGCACTCCTACCGTAGCCCAGGGCTGCAAACCCAACATTGCTACAGTAGCCCAAGGCTGTAAACCCAACACTGCTACAGTAGCCCATGGTTGTAAGCCCAGCACTCCTACCGTAGCCCATGGCTACAAACCCAAGACTCCTATAGTAGCCTATGGCTGTAAACCCAACACTGCTACAATAGCCCATGGCTGTAAACCCAAGACTCCTACAGTAGCTCATGGCTGCAAACCCAACACTGCTACAGTAGCCCATGGCTGTAAACCCAACACTGCTACAGTAGCCCATGGCTGCAAACCCAACACTGCTATAGTAGCCCATGGCTGTAAACCCAAGACTCCTACAGTAGCCCATGGCTGTAAACCCAACACTGCTACAGTAGCCCATGGCTGTAAACCCAAGACTCCTACAGTAGCTCATGCCTGCAAACCCAACACTGCTAAAGTAGCCCATGGTTGTAAACCCAAGACTTCTATAGTAGCCCATGGCTGTAAACCTAACACTGCTACAGTAGCCCATGGCTGTAAACCCAAGACTCCTACAGTAGCCCATGGCTGTAAACCCAACACTGCTACAGTAGCCCATGGCTCTAAACCCAACACTGCTACAATAGCCCATGGCTGTAAACCTAACACTGCTACAGTAGCCCATGGCTGTAAACCCAAGACTCCTACAGTAGCCCATGGCTGCAAACCCAAGACTCCTACAGTAGTTCATGGCTGTAAACCCAACACTGCTACAGTAGCCCATGGCTGTAAACCCAAGACTCCTACAGTAGCTCATGGCTGCAAACCCAACACTGCTACAGTAGCCCATGGTTGTAAACCCAACACTGCTACAGTAGCCCATGGATGTACCCAAGACTTCTATAGTAGCCCATGGCTGTAAACCCAACACTGCTACAATAGCCCATGGCTGCAAACCCAACACTGCTACAGTAGCCCATGGCTGTAAACCCAACACTGCTACAGTAGTTCATGGCTGCAAACCCAACACTGCTACAGTAGCCCATGGCTGTAAACCCAAGACTTCTATAGTAGCCCATGGCTGTAAACCCAACACTGCTACAATAGCCCATGGCTGCAAACCCAACACTGCTACAGTAGCCCATGGCTGTAAACCCAACACTGCTACAGTAGCCCATGGCTGTAAACCCAACACTGCTACAGTAGCCCATGGCTGTAAACCCAACACTGCTACAGTAGCCCATGGCTGTAAACCCAACACTGCTACAGTAGCCCATGGCTGTAAACCCAACATTGCTACAGTAGCCCATGGCTGTAAACCCAACACTGCTACAGTAGCCCATGGCTGCAAACCCAACACTGCTACAGTAGCCCATGGCTGTAAACCCAACACTGCTACAGTAGCCCATGGCTGTAAACCCAACACTGCTACAATAGCCCATGGCTGCAAACCCAACACTGCTACAGTAGCCCATGGCTGTAAACCCAACACTGCTACAGTAGCCAGTGGCTGTAAACCCAACACTGCTACAGTAGCCGATGGCTGTAAACCCAACACTGCTACAATAGCCCATGGCTGCAAACCCAACACTGCTACAGTTGCCCATGGCTGTAAACCCAAGACTCCTACAGTAGCCCATGGCTGTAAACCCAACACTGCTACAGTAGCCCATGGCTGTAAACCCAAGACTCCTACAGTAGCTCATGGCTGCAAACCCAACACTGCTACAGTAGCCCATGGCTGTAAACCCAAGACTTCTATAGTAGCCCATGGCTGTAAACCTAACACTGCTACAGTAGCCCATGGCTGTAAACCCAAGACTCCTACAGTAGCCCATGGCTGTAAACCCAACACTGCTACAGTAGCCCATGGCTGTAAACCCAACACTGCTACAGTAGCCCATGGTTGTAAACCCAACACTGCTACAATAGCCCATGGCTGTAAACCCAAGACTTCTATAGTAGCCCATGGCTGTAAACCCAACACTGCTACAATAGCCCATGGCTGCAAACCCAACACTGCTACAGTAGCCCATGGCTGTAAACCCAACACTGCTACAGTAGCCCATGGTTGTACACCCAACACTGCTACAGTAGTTCATGGCTGCAAACCCAACACTGCTACAGTAGCCCATGGCTGTAAACCCAAGACTCCTACAGTAGTTCATGGCTGCAAACCCAACACTGCTACAGTAGCCCATGGCTGTAAACCCAACACTGCTACAGTAGCCCATGGCTGTAAACCTAACACTGCTACAGTAGATCATGGCTGCAAACCCAACACTGCTACAGTAGCCCATGGCTGTAAACCCAACACTGCTATAGTAGCCCATGGCTGTAAACCCAACACTGCTACAGTAGCCCATGGCTGTAAACCCAACACTGCTACAGTAGCCCATGGTTGTAAACCCAACACTGCTACAGTAGCCCATGGCTGTAAACCCAAGACTTCTATAGTAGCCCATGGCTGTAAACCCAACACTGCTACAGTAGCCCATGGCTGCAAACCCAACACTGCTACAGTAGCCCATGGTTGTAAACCCAACACTGCTACAGTAGTTCATGGCTGCAAACCCAACACTGCTACAGTAGCCCATGGCTGTAAACCCAAGACTCCTACAGTAGTTCATGTCTGTAAACCCAACACTGCTACAGTAGCCCATGGCTGTAAACCTAACACTGCTACAGAAGCCCATGGCTGTAAACCCAACACTGCTACAGTAGCCCATGGCTGTAAACCCAACACTGCTACAGTAGCCCATGGCTGTAAACCCAACACTGCTACAATAGCCCATGGCTGCAAACCCAGCACTGCTACAGTAGCCCATGGTTGTAAACCCAACACTGCTACAGTAGCCCATGGCTGTAAACCCAAGACTCCTACAGTAGCCCATTGCTGTAAACCCAACACTGCTCCAGTAGCCCATGGCTGTAAACCCAACACTGCTACAGTAGCCCATGGTTGTAAGCCCAGCACTCCTACCGTAGCCCATGGCTGCAAACCCAACACTGCTACAGTAGCCCATGGCTGTAAACCCAACACTGCTACAGTAGCCCATGGTTGTAAGCCCAGCACTCCTACCGTAGCCCATGGCTTCAAACCCAAGACTCCTATAGTAGCCCATGGCTGTAAACCAACACTGCTACAATAGCCCATGGCTGTAAACCCAAGACTCCTACAGTAGCTCATGGCTGCAAACCCAACACTGCTACAGTAGCCCATGGCTGCAAACCCAACACTGCTACAGTAGCCCATGGCTGTAAACCCAACACTGCTACAGTAGCCCATGGCTGTAAACCCAACACTGCTACAGTAGCCCATGGCTGTAAACCCAACACTGCTACAGTAGCCCATGGCTGTAAACCCAACACTGCTACAATAGCCCATGGCTGCAAACCCAACACTGCTACAGTAGCCCATGGCTGTAAACCCAACACTGCTACAGTAGTTCATGGCTGCAAACCCAAGACTCCTACAGTAGCCCATGGCTGTAAACCCAACACTGCTACAGTAGCCCATGGCTGCAAACCCAACACTGCTACAGTAGCCCATGGCTGTAAACCCAACACTGCTACAGTAGCCCATGGCTGCAAACCCAACACTGCTACAGTAGCCCATGGCTGTAAACCCAAGACTTCTATAGTAGCCCATGGCTTCAAACCCAACACTGCTACAGTAGCCCATGGCTGTAAACCCAACATTGCTACAGTAGCCCATGGCTGTAAATCCAACACTGCTACAGTAGCCCATAGCTGCAAACCCAACACTGCTACAGTAGCCCATGGCTGTAAACCCAACACTGCTACAGTAGCCCATGGCTGTAAACCCAACACTGCTACAATAGCCCATGGCTGCAAACCCAACACTGCTACAGTAGCCCATGGCTGTAAACCCAACACTGCTACAGTAGCCCATGGCTGTAAACCCAACACTGCTACAGTAGCCCATGGCTGTAAACCCAACACTGCTACAATAGCCCATGGCTACAAACCCAACACTGCTACAGTAGCCCATGGCTGTAAACCCAACACTGCTACAGTAGCCCATGGCTGTAAACCCAACACTGCTACAATAGCCCATGGCTGCAAACCCAACACTGCTACAGTAGCCCATGGCTGTAAACCCAAGACTCCTACAGTAGCCCATGGCTGCAAACCCAACACTGCTACAGTAGCCCATGGTTGTAAACCCAACACTGCTACAGTAGCCCATGGCTGTAAACCCAAGACTCCTACAGTAGCTCATGGCTGCAAACCCAACAGTGCTACAGTAGCCCATGGCTGTAAATCCAACACTGCTACAGTAGCCCATGGCTGCAAACCCAACACTGCTACAGTAGCCCATGGCTGTAAACCCAAGACTCCTACAGTAGCCCATGGCTGCAAACCCAACACTGCTACAGTAGCCCATGGCTGTAAACCCAAGACTTCTATAGTAGCCCATGGCTGTAAACCTAACACTGCTACAGTAGCCCATGGCTGTAAACCCAAGACTCCTACAGTAGCCCATGGCTGTAAACCCAACACTGCTACAGTAGCCCATGGCTGTAAACCCAACACTGCTACAGTAGCCCATGGTTGTAAACCCAACACTGCTACAGTAGCCCATGGCTGTAAACCCAAGACTTCTATAGTAGCCCATGGCTGTAAACCCAACACTGCTACAATAGCCCATGGCTGCAAACCCAACACTGCTACAGTAGCCCATGTCTGTAAACCCAACACTGCTACAGTAGCCCATGGTTGTAAACCCAACACTGCTACAGTAGTTCATGGCTGCAAACCCAACACTGCTACAGTAGCCCATGGCTGTAAACCCAAGACTCCTACAGTAGTTCATGGCTGCAAACCCAACACTGCTACAGTAGCCCATGGCTGTAAACCCAACACTGCTACAGTAGCCCATGGCTGTAAACCCAACACTGCTACAGTAGCCCATGGCTGTAAACCCAAGACTCCTACAGTAGCCCATGGCTGTAAACCCAACACTGCTGCAGTAGCCCATGGCTGTAAACCCAACACTGCTACAGTAGCCCATGGCTGCAAACCCAACACTGCTACAGTAGCCCATGGCTGTAAACCCAACACTGCTACAGTAGCCCATGGCTGTAAACCCAACACTGCTACAATAGCCCATGGCTGCAAACCCAGCACTGCTACAGTAGCCCATGGTTGTAAACCCAACATTGCTACAGTAGCCCATGGCTGTAAACCCAAGACTCCTACAGTAGCCCATTGCTGTAAACCCAACACTGCTACAGTAGCCCATGGCTGTAAACCCAACACTGCTACAGTAGCCCATGGTTGTAAGCCCAGCACTCCTACCGTAGCCCATGGCTGCAAACCCAACACTGCTACAGTAGCCCATGGCTGTAAACCCAACACTGCTACAGTAGCCCATGGTTGTAAGCCCAGCACTCCTACCGTAGCCCATGGCTTCAAACCCAAGACTCCTATAGTAGCCCATGGCTGTAAACCAACACTGCTACAATAGCCCATGGCTGTAAACCCAAGACTCCTACAGTAGCTCATGGCTGCAAACCCAACACTGCTACAGTAGCCCATGGCTGCAAACCCAACACTGCTACAGTAGCCCATGGCTGTAAACCCAACACTGCTACAATAGCCCATGGCTGTAAACCCAACACTGCTACAGTAGCCCATGGCTGTAAACCCAACACTGCTACAGTAGCCCATGGCTGTAAACCCAACACTGCTACAGTAGCCCATGGCTGTAAACCCAAGACTTCTATAGTAGCCCATGGCTTCAAACCCAACACTGCTACAGAGATGAGGCAGACACAGGGCATCCCCGAGAGGCTTGCAACCCAGCTCCTTGGAGTACATAGTACAGGAGGAAACAAGACAGACCCCACCTAAAGTGTAAGAGGGGAGACCAACACCCAGTCTGACTTCTACACCTATACGTGGAGACATGTGTATGCCCTCATATATGAACAAATACACACACACACACTTACTTTTCATTCATTCATGCACAATAATAAACAAAACATTCTTTAATTTACGTGTATCACGGTAAATGACACACACACACACACACACGAAAGTACAAATTTTTACAATATCAACAACATACTATTTTTAAAAGCATGGTATCTTTCTCCAAATGCTATTTTGACAGTTGGAGAAAAAAAAATGACCAACAGCTATATGGTAAGCAGTTGAAACTATGTCTGTGAAAACTTATAGGACATACCTAGAATTACAGCCAAAGCAAATTTATACTCTAAAGGCATGTTTGTGAGTTCAGTAGAGGGGCTGGCAAGATGACTCAGCAGTTAAGAAGATGGCTGTTCTTCCTAAGGACCTGGGTTCAAGTCTCAGCATCCACAGGGTGGCTTACAACCATTTGAGGCTAGCAGCAGTTCCAGGGAATCCAATGGCCTCTGAAGACCTCTGAGGTCTCTGTACACATGTGGTGCACAGATATGCATGCAAGCAGAACACCCGTACACAGAAAATAAAGTTAAATAAATCTAACCAAAAAAAAAAAGAGTTAGAGAAGGCAAATCAATAAAGCACTCCATTAAATAATTATCTTTTAAAAATTTGAATTGTACCATAGAAAATATTTAGGAAGATATAATATTCAAATACAACTAAAAAATTTAGAAAATAAAACTTCAGTAGAATAGTTGAACAAATATGTTTAAATAAAAATATAGTAAAAGTAACAAAATCTTTAATTATGATAATTGTTTATAGTTTCTTAAATTCCCAAATTAGTTTTTAATGTAAGTGTCTTTTTAAATATTAAGCATGAGAAATAATTACTTTTAAGAAAACTAGAATTCTTACATCTCTTGCAAATAAGTACAGATTAATAAAATTGCAATAAAGATAAAATAGAAAATCAAACTAAACATTTGCTATAGAAAAGATTAAAAGTGAGGGTAGAGTGTGCATGTGAATATTGCTGGTATAAGAACCCTGTTAACTAGGAGGAAGCATGGTCCTGCTCGGCTCCATGATAGACTGAGTTGGACAGGGAGACCCACATACATGCCAGGGTCTGTCCTGGGCTCCAAGGAGAAAGCATAGGCGTGCCAGGTGCCACAAGAACTATTACAGTGAGCAAATGTAGGGAGTGGTATGGCAGGGTGGGGAGGGGGGAGGAGGGAGAGAGGGAGAGGTGTGGTGCCTGATAGGTCCGGGCCCCTATGTTCCAGAGGAAGGGGGTGTAGATTGAAGAGAGAAACAGAAGATAGAGTCGGAAGGGCATCAAGGGAGTACTGTGACCAGCCCCAAGGGTTTTTTTTGTTTTGTTTTTAAATTTATTATTATTTTTTTTTTATTTTTTTGAGACAGGGTTTCTCTGTATAACTGCCTTAGCTGTCCTGGAACCCACTCTTATAGACCAGGCTGGCCTCGAACTCACAGAGCTCTGCCTGCCTCTGCCTCCCAAGTGCTGGGATTAAAGGCGTGCACTACCACCCAGTGACCAGCCCCAAGTTTATTACTCAACATTCTTATATACCCCAATCAAAAGGGAAGGGCACAGGACTTCCATGACACAATGAGCAAGCAAGCACAATTACCTCTTCACATCTCAAAACACCCGATAACCATGGCCTAAGTGAAGCATCCTGTGGACTGGCCTTTGGAGAGTAGCCACACTCTTGATTAATCAAACTTAGATCTGACCACTCTGACCTTTGGTCAAAATGGAACAGATTCAGAACTGTGGCCCTCACAGAGAGAAAGAAGGAGAGAATGGTCCGTGTCCCATGGACATGGCGTATCTGAAGAGGTGAAAGCGGTTAAGAGCAGGTTGAGGTGGGTAACTTGATGGCCACCCATGGCTGTGGTGCCGTCTATGCCAGGGCTGCTTGTGGGGCCCACGTCTGGGTTCATGGCCTTGATGCAGCTGCCGTCTGCCTTGATGTTCTTGGCTCCTGAACCACCAAAGGCTGAGAGGATAGTGCTGAACAGAATTGGCCCCGCACTGGCTGCGGCACTAGGGAGAGCAGGTCCTGCTCCTCACCTGCTGAAGCACTCAGGAGAGAGGACCCTACACCTCACCTGGGCAGCACAATAGACCTGACTTTGTTTGTGGGCATGGGCGAGGTGGCTCTGAGGGCATAAGAATGGGAGAGTGGGTCCTGCCACTCTCATCTGCTACGTGGTAACATGGGAGAGAAAAACCTGCTCTCCTTCCCTTGCCCCTCCCCACCTGCAGCAGGGGGGAAGCTGACCCAACCCCTCACCGGCAGCAACGCTCAAGGAGAACCAGCTCTGTGCCTCACCTGGGCAGCATGGTAGAGCTCACCCTGTAGACAGGGGTGCAGGTGAGCCAGCTCTGAGGGCAAGAGATTGGGCTAGCTGGTACCTCCTCCCTCGTCTGTTGTCTGGTAGTAGGGGCAAGGGAAAGATGCCATCCTCCCTCACCCCTTCTGCCTCCAGCTGGCGAGGCAGCTGACTCTCCTGTTTATCCGCTGCAGCACTCAGGAAAGCAGGCCCTGCACCTCATCTGGGCAACACGGTGGAGCTGGCACTATTGACAGGGGAGCAGGAAGGCCAGTCTTGAGAAGGTGACCACGGGAGATCTGGCCACTCTCTCTATCTGCCATACAGCAGCATGGGTGGGGTAAAGATGCCCTACCACCCACTCAACACCTGTGGCAGATGGAAGAGCTGGCCCTGAGGTCGTAAGAGCAGGAGAGCTGCCCGGACCCTGCCAGCTGCAGCACTTGGGAGAGCAGGCCCTGCACCTCACCAGGGCAGCACAGTAGAGTTGACCCTATTGACAGGGGTACATGTGAACAGTCCCCGAGAGTATGAGCTTGGGAGATCTGCCCCATCCCTCATCTGCCATGTGGTGGTATGGGTTGGGGAGAGATGCCCTCTACCCCTGCCATCCCTTACTGTCTGTGGTAGGTGGCAGAGTTGGTCCGGAAGTCATAAGCTGTCCCTGCTCCTTACCAGCTACAGCACTTGGGAGAGTGGCCACCGCACCTTGGCTGAGCAACACAGTAGAGCTGGCCCTGCTGATGTAGATGCGGAAGAGCTGACCCCGAGAGCATGAAAGCAAGAGAATTGGCCCTGCTCCTCGCCCCTTGCAGCAAGGGGTGAACTAGAAGGGGTAATGCCAGAGAGCTCACCTTGGTCATGAGGACAGGGAAGAGCTAGCAGACTGACCAACCCAGCAAACTACCCAGGCCCAAACCGGGATTATGAGTTGGTTCACCCCAATATCCACTCCATCTATGATCTGCTGGAGGACATGAAGGGGCCAGTCCTGCAGACCCAAAGCTGCAGGATCTCCATGACACAGGGAAGCAACAGACTATCCAAGAGGAGTACCATTAAGGGTCCAGTATTGATAGCGTAGCAGAAACCAGAGGTCTCAAACCAGACCAATGACTCCCTGCCACAAACACTTGCATTCAAAGATACATGGACAAGAAAGTAAACTGTGTGACTGACCGTGTCACACTACAGCTTCCATGGTGAGAATGTTTTCTTTCTTTATTCTTTTCTTCTCTTAAATTGTATTTTATTTTGCGGGGGAGGTTGTAAAGCCAAAGGGTGGATACAGAGGGATGGGGATCTGAGTGGGATCAAGATGAATGAAGTGAAAGACAAAGAATAAGCAAAAAGAAAGTCAAGAGGAATTCTAATCATGTAATTTCTGAAATTATTCAGTCTTGAAATACAGATAAATACAGATATAGGAAGTAGAACGCATGCATGTTCTCACCCACATAATTTAACAGGTCATGGAAAAGAGCATGTCTGAGCTATATAAACATTCTAAACCACGGCATAGGGGAAGCCAATTAATTATTTCTATGACAGGTTGAAAACCTTCATAATACATTCAGTCACTGGTTATTTAAGAAGAAATACAACAATGTTATTTATAATTAAAGATATAGCACTTCTAAATCAATATTAATAAAATATAATATTATGGCAGGAGACTAATCACTGTATATAAGTCAAACTGATCTCAAGGATAAAATTATGGACAGTTCTTAATTTAATGCATTACTGAGAGTAAATGATACAGAAACAGTACACCATCCATACTTTTCAAGCGGAGATGGTGATCTGTAGAGACCGGGAAATTTCTAAGGTCATCCAACCCCATCAAAACTATATGTAATATCTATGTAATATCTATCTTATGTAAAAGGGCCCAGCTTTTCAGCCATCCTTCAGCAAACATGAAGAGCCAGAGACCAAGAGATGACAACATTTCCCACCAACCAAGAGGCGTCAAGCTGGGAGCTAGTTCTCAGGAGCCAGGGTGGTGATGGGATGCAGCTTCCATCCATCTTACATTCCCCCCTTTCCTTGGCGGAACCTTGCATGCATTGTCTGAACATTCTCTATCATCTTCCTCATACTGATCCCAGATGGTTAGCTACATAAAAGACAGCAGACATCCAGTTACCTGGAAGGAAGTCTAAAGAGAATTAGAGACTGAACAATACAGTTCAAGGGTTACAGAACAACCCCAGATGGTAGTAAGCTCCTGCTGTCTCAAGCTGATGGTAAGAACATGTGTATTTAACTCATATCAATTTTATTTTCTGTTTTGAATACCTGGCCATCTCTAAGAACCTGGTTTCTTTGACACATTTTTATGTGGCACTTTTATCCCCCACACATCATACCACCCCAGGCACAGAGGTAGGAAGCCTGTAGATCTCATTCTTCCTAGCTTTTCTATATTAATCTATTGCATACACCTCTCCCCCAAATATCCCAGATATTTAGAAACACCAGCTATCCCAAACCATTGCATTTATTACATTCTCATTCTCCCAACCTTCTGAGTAAAGCAGCAGTTCCTTTCACACCCATGCAAGACTCACAGTCTGCCGGTACAGCCACTCTTGTTTTATTCTCTATCTATTGCCCTCATGATATCTGAGCTACTGATACCACACATTTGCGTCCCTCAGTGTTTGTATTCCCGTACTCAAGAGAGTCCTTGCATAGGGGCAAGCACATGCACGCCGAGGAACTCTGCCTAGGGAAGTGATAGTGCAATACTTTTGCTTTAAAGCTATTTTCATTTGACTAGCTTTACTGATGTTGATGGGAAGGTAATCTTAAGTAAGGATTTTATTCTAGGACAGTAAGTCCCGCAAAACCTCAGCTACTGATAGAGACTCAGCCGACTCACAATGGCTGGCTCACAAACAGGTTAATATGCCATGATAGCCCTTCTCAGTTTGCACTGGAGCTCTGTGCTCCCACTTCCTATAGCTATGAATGACAGTGGCAAACATCACTCAAGAAGGCAGGCACTTTGAAAAAACATGTAGATAAAAGAGTTGTGTAAATATATTCATACATGGGCAGTGATTAGGAATTTTGCATTGGGTATAAAAGGGCTGTAAGAAATAAATCTTCAGTATTCACTGAGAGCCCCCCCCCCGATTCTATCAAATATCTTTTAGCAGCTGTTGCTTTTTCCTTAGTCATCAAACAATTCAAAGACAACACAATAACATACAATATCCAGATACGCTGTGTATTTTCCATCTTTACATGGCTTTATTTTAAACTCTATTTCTTTTCTTTTTCTTTTTAATTCTTGTTGAGATAGGGTTTCTCTGTGTATCTTTGGCTGTCCTGGAACTCACTCTGTAAACCAGGCTGTCCTTGAACTCACAGAGATCCACCTGCCTCTGCTTCCCAGTGTTGGGATTAAAGGTGTGTGCCACCACACCCAACTGGGATTAAAGGTTGTACCACCACACCCAACTTCTCTCTCTCTCTCTCTCTCTCTCTCTCTCTCTCTCTCTCTCTCTCTCTCTCTCTCAGGTCCTTCCTTATCCTTTTTCTTTTCTCTCCCAAACCTACATATATTTTAAAATACACTGTAAACCATTTAGAGGTTTTCTTCATCTTTGAATCTATCTTTACTATATATCTCTTTTTCTGACCACACAAGTCTTTAATTTGCTAAGCAATATGACTAGGACTAAAGCCGTGGCTTTGACAGCTGGATCCACCCCATTCCTTAGCTTTCTGAGAGTCTAGCTTCATGGTGGAGGTACTGGCAGGTGTCATGTTTATTATCACAACTCTATGGAGTTTCAAGGTACCTGCCATCACCGAGAAGCATGCTGTTGGCTATTCATAAACACCTTTTAAGTGTTTGCTGGTGGGTCCTCTTGAAACAGCTGCAAAGTTTTTGCAGCTAAATTAGGTAAGTCAGGAATTTTATCTTAAATGAGATGCACTTGCCTCTAACAAACAGAGCTCACCTGAGAAAATGCTGCTACCAAGAAGCCATGCTTAACTCTGTTCTTTTGCGTCTAGAATTACTTCCCAAGCTCTCTCAAGTTTTAAGTGGATTTAGTTTTGCACGTTGGCACCATTTGTTGATAGAGATTTCTGTCCCACCCTGTCCCGCAGCCAGTCAGTCCCAAAGGAAAAAAGGGTGGTTGCTGTAGGTCTTGTACCCTGTTACTCACATTGTTTAAATAAAATGCTGATTGACCAGTAGCCAGGCAGGAAGTATAGGTGGGGCAACCAGAATACAAGAATTCTGGGAAGAAGAAAGGCTGAGTCTACAGTTGTAACCCAGACACAGAGGAAGCAAGATAAGAATACCTCGTTGATAAAAGGTACCAAGACATGTGGCTAACACAGACAAGAATTATGGGCTAATTTCAGATGTAAAATTTAGTTAATAAGAAACTTGAGCTAATAGGCCAACCAGTTTATGATTAATGTAGACCTCTGTGTGTTTCTTTGGGACTGAACAGCTGCAGGACTGGGTGGGACAGAAATCTCTGTCAGCAAAGAGAGAACCCATGGGTGCCACCAGTGCCTGAGGGCCAGCTTCACAAGAATACCAGAACATGGCTGACTACAACAAACCCTAGATACCAGACACAGAACCAGAGTACTTGGTGCTTGCCTTACTGAGTTTTTACCTTGTTTCTGGTCTGATCTTTCTAAAGTTTTATTCTTCCTTTCTGAAATGGGACTGTTTATCCTGTGCCATTGTATATCACAAGTATCTAATTTTTTAATTTTTTTAGAGCTTTCAAGGACTCACAGTTAAGAGAGTGCCTTGAGTTTCAGTAGAGACTTTGAAGACTTGAATACATCAGTGTTGGAATGTTAAGAATGTGGAGGCTTATGGACTTGGACTGAATGTACTTTGTTGTATATGGTGACCATGAGCATATGGAGTCCTGCATAGAATATTATGGTTTGGATGTAGAATGTTTTTCACCGATTAATGTATTTGGTCCCTAGCAAGCGGTGCTTCTTTGGGATGTTGTGGAAACTTGTAGACATGGTCCTAGCTGGAGGATGTAGTACCATACAGTCATGTCCTGATGGCTGTCCCCTATCTGGCCTCTCCACTTCTTGTTGACCACTGTGATACAAGTAGACACATGCTCCTGCCACCGTTGAGTGACCTGCCGTTGTCCCTGTGCTGTCCCAGCCAGGGTGGACTGATAACCTCTGGAATGTGAACCCACAATAAGCCTTCCCTTCCTGAAGTTGTTTATGTCATGTGTTTTTGTCCAAGTGAGAAGCAACATCTAAGTTACTAAGTACTATCTAATCTTCAAGTGTGAAGACTCCACACACATACGGTGCTTACATCCTATAGATATGCTTGGTTCTAAAAATATCACTCTGTAGTCAATTCCTGAAGTTTCTCAAGCAAGGAAAAAGATTTGTCATTCTGGTTGTAGTGCCTCTGTAGCTTCAGCTCATTAGGGTATCTTTAAAACGAGCTGGCCAAGTTCAGCATCTACCGCTAAACATTCCCACAGAGCAGAAGCCATTAGACTTCAGAGTTCTAACGCAGCATGAGCTTTTATGTAAAAGCGATAGACCTCTTAATATTCTGCATTATAAATGAAGCGCTGACAGACCCTTAGCTGTAATGGCACTAGCAGGCCCAGCTATAATGACAGTGCATGTGCATAACATAAATTAGAACCCAGCATCAGAAAATGCTCAGAGCCGCAGTTTCAGAAGATGCCACTAGGTGGAGACAGCGTCTCGTGCAAAGCTTGCAGCAGGCTTCTTGGCTTGGAAAGTTTCTATTTAACATCTTCCTTTTTTTCCCCCCTCAGTATTTCTACTCAAGGAATCATCTAAAACAAACTTCCAAGATATGGAAGAACCGAACCGAAAACACACATGGGCACCAACTCCGTGTGGTTGTCAATGATCTGAGGACTGTTTTTCTATTCACGGCAAAATTCTACTTAAAATGCTTTGGTGGCTATCTTCTCCAGGCACAAAAATACAGCTGAAGTTATCATAGTCTTCCAAATTTATATAACTTCCAAAGTTATAATATTCTTTCAAGCCAAAAGGAACAAAATATGGGGCTATTCTTTAATATTTTGGTTGGATGATATTGCCTCTCAAAAATGAAGTCCAGAACTGACTCTATTTATTCTAACCTGATCAATTTAGGCACAGCTCCAACATAGGGGCCTGTTGAATGCTTTTCACGAAAGAACAGAAAGTAGTAACACTTTGGCTCATGTTTTCAGAGTCCAGCGTCTCTGGCAAAGCTACGATATTGTGACTGATCATAGATGTGTGTGAGAGAGACTCTCGGGATTTCGGAACAGAATAAAATAGACCTGAATGTGTTTCTCTCATGATATCCTCTCAGGACACAGTAACATTTTCAAACAACACAGTGAACTTGGAAATAAAACGATGCATATGTAATTTGGATCGGATTCAGTAAACAGTAGGTGCTCAAACTCCAACCCAAATGGGGAGCATCTTACAAACGAGCATGCCCGATGTGGATTCGTGTGCCATGGCTCTCACAGAAATCAATTAACAGTTTGCTTGATACGTAGACACAGTTATCCTCTCAGCTGATCCCGCTTCTGTTTCTAAGATTATCTGAGCCGCTAGGTTAGATCGCCTAGAACTCATCTCTGACTACGGCAGAAGGACACGGTTGGTTCCTCAGAGACAGTGAACAGCATGATTCCGTACAACACAATAACTCCACACTCGGATTTTGATAGAGTTCATTTTATGAGACCCACATTAAGTGCCCAATTTCTGAAAGAAGAAAAAAAAAAGAAACAGAAATGGGTTGTGGAAGAAATAGCAATAATGTCCTACTTTGATGAGATTTGATAACAGCCCAACAAAATCCCATTAATTTGAACTGTAAGAAGCACTGTAAGGTCTGAGTCTTCTACATATGGGAGAAATCATTCAGAAAAAGAGAGCCCACGCACAAGCTGACCCTGAACCCACCCAAGGGTTAGAAGACTAGCCGCACACCTGAAAACTCAAATGTGACTCTTCAGTCTTTGACTAGAACAGCACACGAAGTCCTTTAAGCTATATTTACTTTGCAATTTACACTGATTATTAAAGATAAACATAATGGCTTAAGTTAATAATTATTTTTAGGATATTCATTTTAAGTAATTTATTCCAGGAGAAACAAGACCCTGAAGAATGAAGCATTGTTATTCTGTGCTTCAAAAGCTCAGAGAGAAAGTAGCTCATATATTACATATTATTTTATTTTGGGTTTTTTGCATTTATGTTATTTAAGTATGTTATTTTAATAACAGATATGAACTTTCCTCATCTGTTATGCCATATGCACCTTTGCTTTGTTTGTTACATTATTTTGATAATTAGCTTAAGGAGAAGCTGGACTTTAGTATCAATTAATAGGTAGGAATAATAAATACATGATCATGATCCACCTGGAGGAATTTAGGATTTACAGGAAGACGAATTGTTTCAACTATGACACTGGATATTTATTTCATTATAATTTTTCTGTCTCTATATCATATTCAATTAAAGATCACTGCAGTTATTTTTCAAAGATTGTGTCGTGCAGTGGGAGCTCGGGAGGGCTTATTAATGATTTCGTGAGCATCACACATGTATTGAGTCTAGGAAAAAATGGATACAAAGCTGGTCGTAACATCTCTTGGAAGTTTGGTTTTTGAAAATGTCTTTTACCTGCTCGGTGTTGCTTTTCTAGTTGGGTGAGTTTCCTGGCTATTTAGATTCTGGATCCATAGGAGTAATCTATATTCAGCTCTAAAACCCTATCATTATCTCCTGTGCTCAGGGGTTTCATACTTGGTGTAAAAGCAAGTTCTCTTTGCAGCGATGGTAAAGCCTCTACCAAGTGCAAGATTTGTAAGAAAAATAAATAACATAAAATAAAATAAAAGCTCTTTTTCTGAATGCTTGCTTGTGCTGGCAGCACTCTGGGAGATGCCGGCCTGCTGGGTCGGCTTCACTTAGGATAGCTTGGGTCTGTCACATTTTGTGATGAACCCTCTGAAGTTTCCCTATCCATGTTCTGCAAGTAAGGGAGATGATATTGTCGAGTGAGCCTCTGCTCTCCTCCTGTGCCTAGGTTAGATGGACGTCCCAGGAAATGCAAAGAATTTTGGAGTAGCTCAACCATCTGGAAAGTTACAGTTATTTTTATAATTTATAATTTTTTATCTTGTATGTGTTTGGATGGAATATGGTGCATTGTGTGGCACGTGTGTGTGTGTGTGTGTGTACAGGTGAGTTGGTCTCTGTACACACGCTCATGTGCATGTGTGTGCGAGAATGAACAAGTCTCTATACGCACGCACGTGTGTGTGTGTGTGTGCAGGTGAGAAAGCCTCTATGCATACTCATGTGTACGTGTGTGTGTACAGGTGAGAAAGTCTTTGTACACAAACTCGTGTATGTGTGTGTGCAGGGGAGTGAGTCTCTGTACACATGCTCGTGTGTGTGTGCAGGTGAGCAAGTTTCTGTACGCATACCCGCTGAGGGAAAAGGAGGACATTGCCTGTCTTTCTCTACCGCGCTCTCTCTCTCTTATTTGAGACAGAGGAAGCTGCCTCAGCTTAGCTTATTGGAGCTAGGCTGAGGGCCAGCAAGCCCAGCAATCCTCCTGTCTTCTGCCTTCCCCACAGTGCTGGGGTTCTAGGCATGTGCGACCACATTGGTCTTTTTATAGACGTGCTAGCGATTCGAACTCATGTCTTTAAGCTCCCGCAGCAAGTCTTCTATCACTGAGACATTTCTCCAGCCTCAACATCACAGCATTTCAAAAAGAGTTCACACATGGAAAATGGTTTTAACACAATGTAAGACAAACTATAGGGGGAAAGAAATGACATATTCGACAAGAAGTATAGCAGATGGTCTTGAAGAAAAGAAATGATATGCTCCTTACATAGAAACTGGAGGAAGAAAAAGGTGGTTTCTTGATGTCTGGGATTGGGGATCATTCTAAGGTGGGTCTGTTTGCATACCCAGAGAACTGTGGGGTGGATTCTAACCAAGATACTCAGGCTATGTCCCAGCAACTTGACAGACATGAAGAAAGAGAGGAATAGCTTTCGGAAAGCACCTTGTCTTGAAAAATATTTCTCCAAATAGCTTTGGAAGTCTGTAGATAATCCGTCGTCCATTTAGTTCTCTGTCAGCCAAAGATACAAGAAAAGAGATGTAACAAAGATCATTAAGAAACTGAGAAGGAAAGAAGGCCATAGTAATGGTTCCATGTCAATCAAAAATTAGCTATCTAAAAAGGAGAAAAGATAGGGTAGGAAAGCTCTAACAGCCGAAGAAGAACATATATTAATGGAAGTCTATAAACATAATGAAGTAACAAGGGTTCTCTGTCTAAAGTTGGTTTTGGCAAGCACCATCTACCATGTGTTTAGCGTCTGTATTTATAATGCAAAGGATTAAGGAAGTGAGGCAGTTTCTAGCCTCAGTTTGTCAGAAAGAAAGTCCCAGTTTGTTGGAAAGAATGGAACAATAGATGAAGTTCCAGGGGACGGTGAGAGGAGGGACGGGGGGGGAGGGGGGGAGGTTCAGTGTAAGCATGATGTTTGCACAGATCTGCAGACACCTAGCCAAAGGCTCCCTGATTCCCTCTGAGGAGCTGAAAAGGTTAATGAAGAGGAAATGGAAGTTAGTCCTCTGGTCTCAGAAGAGAGAACTGCTCCACTTAGAGGTACATTGATTATGTATCGAATACATGGATGAACTAAGGAACTAGATTTAAAATCCAGGCAGAGAGGAATGGGAGAATGGCTCAGGCAGTAAAGTATTTGTCTTGTAAGCATGAGGACCTGAGTCTGAGTCCCAAAACCTTGTTAAAACTGCCCAACACATGCTTGTGATCTAGTGCCAGAGGAGCAGAGGCAGAGGGATGCCTGGGGCTCTGGTCTAATTCTTGAACTCCATACTAGCGAGACTCCATCTTAAAGGTGTCTCTAGAGAGAATATGACCCACAGTTTTCTCTGTCCTACACATATGTGCATGCCTCCATGCATGCACCTGTGTGCACATGAACTCACAATACAAGAGTGAGAGATTGATGTGGGAAGGTCATTTGTTAATCTGTTGTTTCATTGGTTAATCAATAAAGAAAACTGCTTGGTCTAATAGGTCAGAAAATTAGGTAGGTGGAGTAGACAGAACAGAATGCTGGGAAGAAGGGAAGTGAGCCAGATGCCATGCCTCTCCTCTCCAAGGCAGACATGATGAAGCTCCAGCCCAAGATGGACATACACTAAAAATCTTCCTGGTAAGACACCACCTCGTGGTGCTACACAGATTAATAGATATGGGTTAATTAAGATGTGAGAATTAGCCAATAAGAGGCTGAAACTAATTGGCTAGGTAGTGTTTATATGAATACAGTTTGTGTGTTGTTATTTTGGGGCATAAGCTAGCCAGGCAGCCGGGAGCCAGGTGGCAGGAATGCAGCCCGCAGCTCCATCTATAAGAGATAAACAAGGGGCTAGTTGGGGTGATGGCTTAGTAGATAAAGCATTTGCTGAGCAGGCATCAATAGCAGGGTTCAAATTCCCAGAACCCATGTAGAAACCTGACAGGCTTGGAGGTCACTTGTAGCACCGGGACTCAGGAGGCTGAGATAGGAATACCCTGGGCAAGCTGGTTAGCTAAGGCTAGCTGAATCAGTGAGTATTGCCAAGTTTGGTAAGAAACCCTGCTTCAACAAAACAACAATGCAGAGTGATCCAAGGAAGATGCCCTGTCGCCACTCTGGACCTCCACACAAATGCTACACACCCACCCATACCCACACTCCTATTCATAGTCAAACATATACACAGCAATGCATACTATCCTCATATATATACACAATAAATAAATAAATTCAGCTGAGAATTGTGAGTTCCCCATTCAATATATATTGATCCTCAAGATCCCTGAATTCTTAAACCTTAAACCCAAGATGAGCAAACACAGAATTATACATTACCTAAGTACAGCAAGGGATGCCCTGTGTGAGATGGATTGCAAGGCCTACTCAAGATGTTTTCCAAAACTGAATCTTAACATCTCATTGAACAATCAATATCTTTATTCTAAAATAAAGATTTGTTCATTTGTTCAAGGCCATTGCAGGGTGTCATAGCCATTATCATCTGTGGCAGGTGCAATATGGCCTCTGAACAGACACCCTTAGGCAATCCCCGGAATTTATGAACATCACGCGATGATGCAAAATTCAAAATTTCAAACATGGCTAAGGACTTTAAGGTGGGAAAATTGTCTTGGCTTAACTGGATGGACCTTGAATTAAATACAAATATTTTCATAAGAGAAAAGCAGAGGGACAGAATATATTAGTACATGGTTGTAATTCAGCATTGGGAGGTGGAGACAGGAAGATTAGGAGTTCAAGGTCATCCTCAGCTACGTAGAACATTCTGGACCAATCTGGGATAATGAAACATGTTCTTGAAACAAAATAAACCAACCAAACAAAAGAGGCAAGCAGAAGAAAAATTGGCAGTACCAAAAATGAGAGAATAGTGTAACCACGGAAACAAACATTGAGGTGATGAAGAAAGAGTCCACATATGGAAAGAACATGTAGCATTTGTCTTTGGGGGTCTGGGTAACCCCCAGTCACCCAGTCACCAAGTATACTTTTTCCAGTTCCACCCATTTGTTTGCAAATTTCATTTTGCAGACAGAATATCACCGTTGTTCTTAATCGTGCTTCAGAAGTAGTTGGTAAGACACTCTCTGTGAAGATAGCACACTTTTCAGTTGTGGGACGTCTAGGAATCCATCTTGAACTGACCAGGAAACATTTTTCCTGCTAGCTAGCATTCACAGTGCCAGAAAATGCTGCACAGACTGTGAGGGGGAGAAAAGACACCAGTGACCTGCACTGAACCCTAAAGGCTACAATAATGGATGTCCTACTAGGCAGGATATATCCAATGCTGCAATAGAGGCAATACTGTTTGTAGGGTAACCAGCCACTCTCCTAATCGGGGTTGAGGTCTGCTTCATAGGAGGCATTCATTCCTGTTATAGTAAACATGGCCAAATTCCATGAGTCAGGCAGTCACAGGCCCCAGGAGAGAACCTAGGAATGCTGCTTATCTAACACTCATGTTTTCAAACTTTCTAAATATTTTAATGTTTATATCTATAGTCGTATGCTGCTCTCATCCTTGGTCAAAGAAATGTCTTATTGCAGTGGGTAATGGTTAATGCAGAGTATTGAACCCCTTCAGAAGAATGAGGATGAGTGTGGGGGCTCAGGCATGAATGAACTCTATGTCATGGCTTCAACCTTCAGCTCAGGGACTGGGGCAGAAGACAGGGCAGAAAGAATGACAAGACAGAGAAGAGAAGGAGGCTGTGCAAAGCTGGTCTGTCAACATGGCGTGGCTGTTACACCATGAGTTCAGAGCCACTATGGCTACTCTCATCAGTCCTCTATGGGATCAAGAGAACTAAAAATTCTCATCCACACCAGGGAGGAGCTCCTGATGTCCCACTCCAAGCTGAAGACCTAATGGCAGCTGATTGCTTCTGAGGGAGGGGCAGTCAGTTTTCTTTAGGAGGAGTGGCTAGTCTATGATTTAATGGATGATCCCCCACACGTAAGGCACTAATAGGGCTTCTTGGATCACTGTTTACAAAGACAAGAATGTGGAAGGGAGATCAAGGATTTGTTGAGGGGGAAGCTGAACGGAGAAGTACGGAATGAGTATGAGCAAGACGCATTGTATACATGTATGGAATTTTCAATACGCAAACGTTAATAACATTTAGAAAGCATGCTGCACATTTCATAACTAAATCTTTATATTTAAACACTTAGGGTGCTTCTAAGATTTAGGTTTATATAAAACATCAAAGTGAATATATTCACTCACGCACTCTCACCTTCTCAGTCTGTATCATAACTGCCTTAGGCCTTGAATATTTAGAAATGCAATGGCTGATATAAATAATATTACTATTTAAAATTATATATGCATATTTCCATTTCATTTTGTAAAGGAATAGTACTAGATCTGAAAATTTCTATTAAAGATATTATTAGGCCAATACTTGTTTTTTAACTATATCGTTTAAAAACTCTCAACTCTGATTTGAGAAGCAACTAAAAAAAAATATGAACTTCTTTCAAAGCTCCATGGTATTTAAGTATTTGTGAGTGTCTTAGACATTCTGATGTGGGCAGGAGACTTTCTAAGACTGTCTCCGACCCATCTGGATTAGGTTCTTCTGTGTTACAGACAGTTTTCACCAGTACCACTTACCACTCCACTGGTAACTGTATGATCATTTTTATTCTCTTTTCTGAAATGTAAGTTTGGTGAGAACTAATTTCTTAACCCTCATGCTCATAGCTACATCTTCAGAGTCTAGTATGCCATCTGAAACACAACAGGTGTTAAATTTTCTTTACTCTTTACTCTTGGGGGGGGGAGGCTCACCACCCAGCTCCCAAATAATCACATGGAGAATTATTCTTTCTTATGAATGTCCAGCGTTAGTTTACTTTATTTCTAGCCAGCTTTTCCTAAAGTATTCCATCTACCTTTTGCCTCTGGGATTTTACCTTTTCCTGTTTCTGTATATCTTCTCTTTCCTTCTTCTGTGTCTCGTTGTGTAGCTGGGTGTCTGGCCCTGATGTCCTTCTTTCCTACTCACTTCTTGCTCCTCCCTTCTTTTTATTCTCTCTGCTTGGCTACCCCACCTTTTTCCTGCCTACTTATTGGCCATTCACCTCTTTATTAGACCAACCAGGCATTTGAGGCAGGCAAAGTAACACAGTTTCACAGATTTTAACAAATGTAACATAAAAGAATGCATGAGGTTTCTGCATCATTAAACAAACATTCCACAGCATAAACAAGTGCAATGTGTCTTAAACTAATATTTCACAGCATACAGTAGGTACTGAAGAAACTTCTGTACATGGCAGAAGGATGAAAGTTAGTGGGACATTCCTGAAACTCAGGATTTAGAAGCGCTACTGTTAGAGTTCTATCCCTATATTTGAAGGTACTTCTTTCCCCAAAATGTCTTAATACAAGCACAAATCATCAAGCATTTATATATACCACACCTAAAGAATTCTAAGAACAAGAGGGGTCAGGAACACCAAAGGAAAGCTCACAGAATCAACTAATCTGGGCTCCTAGGGGCTCACAGGACTTAACTGATAACCAGATAGCCTGTATGGGACTGACCTAGGCTCTCTGTGTATATATTACAGTTGTAAAGCTTGGTGTTCTTGTGGGAACACCAACAGAGGGAATAGGAGCTGTCTCCAACTCTTTTACTGGCTTTTGGGACCCTAGTCTTCATACTGAGTCACCTTGCCCAGCCTCAATACATGGGGAAATGCTTAGTCTTACTGCAACTTAATACGCCGTGTTTTGTTGATACTCATGGGAGACTTGCCCTTTCCTAAACTGAAATGGAAGGGGAATGGATTAGGGGTTGAGAACAGGGAGGGGTGGGAGAGAGGGACTGGGAGGAGAGGAGGGTGGGGAAACTGAAGCTGGGATGTAATTTTAAAAAAGAATTCTCCTAAGCATTAGGGGAATCTAAAAAGAATTATAAAAGTACAACATTGGACAAAACAGACACGGAAGTAGGAGGTAGACTTTGAAAGAAGGTATTTGGCGGGAAGGAGAGAGGATAATGAGGAGCACTTTACCAAAGAACATACACACAAGCATATATATATATATTTTATATATAAATAAATTTAAAAATTTAAATTTAATTCTTTTGTTGAGAATGTTTGGGCTATGTGTGAGACCCCTGCCTCACTAAACAAAAGAAAGTGATGCTCAGATCTAGTAAGATGTTCAGTAGTAAAACACTTGACTGTTATAAATGAGAACTTGGGGCCAATCATAAACACCTATACACATACAAGAAAAAGGAGGAAAAGAGAAGGAAGGAATGGAGGAAAGAAAGAAGGAAGGAAGGGAAAGAAAAGAAAGGAAGAGAGGAAGGAAAGAAAGGAAGGAAGGAAGGAAGGAAGGAAGGAAGGAAGGAAGGAAGGAGAAAAAAGAAAAGAGAAGGAAGAAAAGGTAGTCTTGATGTTCTTGTTTGTAGGAAGGTGGGATACAGACAGGGGAACAGCTAGTGATACCAGGCAGTTTGGCTGTCTAGTAGTCTTCACCAGCTAAACACGGCTATTGAAATGCAAAGCTGCATGCATTTGAATTAAACAGTGAAATTCGTTCTTCAGTCAACTAAGTCTGTCTGTGCTGCAGCACAGCACGACAAGAGTCAGCAGCTCTGAGCCAGGAATGCAGACAGCTCGCTCTTGGCAGAAGGCAGACGTCACAGCAGACTTTCAACCTGAGCTGACTGTCACACCAAGGAAGATTAGGCAATATTTTAGTAGAAATGCGTTGAAGAATATAAGCCGCAGTTAGAGTGGAAACTGATTGTCCAATGAAGGCCATAATCCCTGACGTGGACCTCTATTTGACTACTGTGTGACTAAAATCTTCAGCAATAACTCACGGGATGTCTTCACTCAAGATTCTTTTTCTCCATAACTTACACTTTCTTGGTAACAACTATTTAGCTGCATCGCCTCCCAGCAGAATTGTGTTACGGGATCAGAGCTGACCAGCTCTAGCTGTAAAGGCAACTGATTCCTTCTTTCCTTCTATAGCCTCCCATCCTACCCCCTGCAATTAGTGCAATATTATGGTGTCGCCCCGTGTCCTGAGCCTGAGGCCGGCAGGTACCCTGCCAATCACGGAGAAGGCAGTAATCTCTCAAGAGCTTTCCCATCAAATTGTTTTCCAAGCTAGATTAGGAGAGGACTCTTAAAGTGAGGTAGGTATTTATTGTAGGATTAGCTGCCCCATTAGCCTGTGTTACTGTATTGGATAGCTGGGAGGTTGCATAATCTTGTACTTCAGAATCACCCCTCAGGCCTGGTCAGATGTGGGACACATGCATGCCGAGAGAATGTGTGGTCTGTCTGTCTTCTTTGTTTCTGTTACTAGAGGTGGACAGGGAAAACGTTTGCTTACTAATGTCAGGTTCAGATGATTCTGTTGTTAGACTGAAAGGATTTTACTGTTTGGTGTATGTGGTCTAACACTTGAGGTCCAGGGAGACTTGTCCAGGTGGTTACAGGAAGAGTTCATGATAAACTCAGCTCTCCTGCTACAGCCGGCAAATTATACAGACCTCAAGAAGGCGAGCCTCCCAGCCACACATCAAGAGTCTGAGTGCCTCTCTTGTTACTAGGTGACAGATAGGACTGTTGTCAGTAAATGACTGTCAGGTGTGCTTGCAATCAGACTGTGAGACGAGCCCCTCCCTCTGGTTGGCAGGGATCAGAGGAGGCTCAGAGTCAGTGCAGCCCTGAGTGTTGTTGACACAGTCACGGCTGTGCCAAAGGCCTCAGACCATGGGACACTGGCTAAGCCATTTCCCCATGTGAGCGAGGCTCAGATGGGGTCAAAGCCTTCCTCAAGGAGCGTGAGCAAATGCCAGGCATGTACAAAACCTAGCAGCTGTAGCTTCCTGCACCAGTTGCCTACAGCCGGAGACTGTTTGCTTACAAAGATCTCCGGAAACAGCTAACCTCACGCTGGTGGTGGACCAAGTGAATATTGCTGGGGTTCCGGGTTACAGATGCAGCAGGTCTTCCCTCAGAGTGTGCACACTTCCCTTGCCCCCCAGCTTTGCTGTACGTGTGCCTGCGTATCTGTTTTTCCTCATTTCCTCGCCACCTCTAGTTAGGGTTTTAAGGCCAAGCCAAGTAGGTGATGTTGGTTTGCTCTGAGACACAAGGAGCCGCAGCGCCTCTCACTGCCTTGGTGCCTCTCAAGGCATTCTTTGCATTTGCTCCCTGGTGCATTGCTTTACCTCCAAAACCAAAGCTCTCCATGACTACAGCAAACAGCCCTCCTTTCTGCACAGCTTGTTGGTGTGGTTATCACAGGGCTCGGCCTGCAGGAAATAACTTTTGTCTCTGTTTTTGTCTGGAGGTTTGTTTCAGCATGTCCCCCATGCCTAGAACAATGTCTACCATAGAGCCAACACTCAACATGAATTCCTAAAACATTGGTCAACACTAGTCACCAGGCTAGGCAGCTGGAGCTGTCCTGGGCCCATACTTTAATCAGTGGGCAATGAATGCAGGGAAGCTAGAGGAAGGCTCTACATGGAGTTTGTGCCTCTTTCACCTTCTCAACTATTCTCCAAGGCTTCACCTTGGGCATGGTACACTTAGGGCAAGATTATTTCTGCTTCACAGATTATTAAAAAGACATCCTTAACTGTAAAGGCAAAGACAGTGTCTGGCTCACAGAGAGCTGCCTTGAATGTCTAACTTCCAGATTAGAATGTGACATTGGCAAATGATAGGAATAATATATATCTCATGGTACTAGTTATTATTAGAGAACATGTCATTGTCCATATCCCCAACAGGTTTGGTCTCTAAGATGCTGGTCCTTTTCAGTTTTAAGGACTAGCCACTAAGCTAACTAACAGCAAAACAACTCTGCCAAGAAAAAGATTTCAAGCTTTGAAAAATGTTTGGACTAGGTTGCCAGAGTTGAGGCAAGTTAGAGGAACAGGAAGTAAATAGGAAATGTCTAAGTTGGCAGGTGGAGACACCGGGTTCTCACCTTGATTTCCTTCTCTAATTCAGACGCGTTCAGAGTTTCAGTCCTTTGCAGCGGATGCTCCAATAGAGCACACCTCTCCATCGCTGCTGTAACACTGTCCAGAAAGTCTATATGAGAACACTGACCAGCAGAAATACAGAAGCCATGGAGAGCCGGCTGGAAGCACAAAACTTAACCTGTGCGAACTGGAGAATCACTGTGGTGATATCAATAAAAGCCATTCGTCATCTTTTATGTAGTGTTACAATGGCCTTGCTTGTACACATTTTAACACATGCTTTAAGGTTTTATAACTTTCCTTACTATTGTGTCTCTAATTCTTGATCTCAAACAGAGAGAAGCCACATGCCTAAATTTTCATGCAGCTGAGTGGTGTATAGCCACCCTTCTCCTGGGCGAGTTCTGGGAATAGGTTTTGAACTTCAATGTTTGTCTCAATGTGGTTGTTCTGCAAGCTTCTGCCAATGAGAAGATGCCAAAATTTCTTCCAAGGTGCGTTAAACTTACATGCACTTTGTACAAAACCCTCACATTTAAACCTCACTGCTTCAAAGGGATCCATGCATATATTATCATAAGTGTCAGCAACCCAACAAAGTGAACACCCCGTATCTACCAAACTCCATAAACCTGGCTTCTCTCTCATGGGAGTCTGACTCATTCAGAAGATAAGCATTTGTCTGAAAATTAATAGCAACATTCTTTTGTTTCATATTACACATCTTTAAAGACCAAAGAAGCCTCAGGAATTAATTGTAGGCTTCTAATAAACACAATGATGTAATGACGTATTTAACATTATGGGTTTTTTGTTTGATTCCAAATAAATTGCAGATTTTTTTTCTGGTGTGATACTAAAACAATTACCATTTTGCAAAAAGGATAATTAATCTGCAATTTTTTCACATTAGATCATATATCTCTAAAGAGTGCCCACGGGTTTGAGAGTGTTCAGCTGCTGTGTATTTAGTTTTCATTTTTTCCACTGATGCACCGCCCCATCAGGGCTGACATTTAAATGAGTGAGTATTCAACACAAATGTGATCATTTGTACAGCATCCAATGCAGCCCCATGCTGAGATGATTGCTTCTGGGAGCCGTCCTCGGCTTCTCAAATAGGGGGAAAAAGCCAGGCAAAATTTTATCAATTTACATTTTTCTGTGATTAATTTTTATGCAAATAAGGGCCCAACGTGCTCCCATCTCACCTGAATCATCCGGATCATCAAAGACAAATTGAGCATCACTTATTTAAAAAATAGGCTTTAAACTACAGCTGTGCTGGAAAACGCCGAGAGCGGGGCGTGGACTTCTCGAATATAACAGGAGTAGATGAAAACAGGCCATTTGTGTGCATCCCGTGTACAGTGCCATACATGGGGAACTTAACACAGTCCGAAACAATGTGTCTCTGCTTTGAATATTCTCTGGTCCTTGGAAACATTCAGTAGTGATAAGGACATGGATGAAGCACTGTTTCCCAAGTTTCAGAAGAGATAACCCTGTCTCCCCTAGGAAACAAGAGTTATTGACCACCACATTTCCACCAATGTTCCACTGCTTATAGATGAATGCGTATCGCAAGAATGCAGAGCTAGAGCAAACAGGATGCCCTAGAGTGTGCAAACCACCCGAGGTTAGAGGGCTTACGCTGTGGGTTTTCTCTTGCATTGAACTGATCAGCCACTTTGAGTCCATCCATTCTAGTTCTATGTTGTACAGTTCCCACTCAAGCAATAGGATTATTTGGCTCACGATCGGGATCCATTCAAATTGTAAAATCCTATTCAATTTTAAACATTATAGTATTCTTCAGTTTCTGAACTAAAAATAAAGGTCTTCTCCATGCTTTCTGAAATGAAGCTAGCAGTGTGATTTATACCTAAACATCGGCCTGGCTTACAAGTACTAATGGAGCTCAATTTGCCATTTTTAAGAGAAAACTATTTTATTGCATCCTATCTTTTTTAAAATGCACTTAGAGTTTTGTATACATGATTCAGTTATCAAAATTTGTGCCTCTCTTTCTCCCCCTCTCTCTGTGTGTGTCATGAAAATAATCACCAGAGCAGAAGTAAATTGTTGACAATTCTCCGAGAATGGAAACAGACCACAGGGGGTAAAAATCTGGTTATCTGAATGGGCGACATAATCGGAGGTTCGGCTAAGCTAAGGGAATCGTAACATAAACAGTGCTCTTATTTCTAGGGACAGATTCTCCTTTCCATACAGTACTGGAGGAAGTCCAGTCCTCTCCTTACTGCTGTGAGAAAAGTGCTGGACAGGAACAAGATTAGAATCTTAAAAGCTGTCCTGGGGAGTAAAATTACTGTGCAGGGTACAGGTGAGGGGGTAAAGGGAGCAAAAATAAATGGAGTTTATTCCATGGATTTTAGAGTTTATTTCACAAAGACAGAAATAAAGATGTCTAAATCCGTAGTTGTAGTCGCTCCCTGAGAGAGGGCTCTGAGTGTGTGTGTGTGTGTGTGTGCATGTGCTCCCGTGTGTTTACTGAATAGTGTCATTGGGTACTTTCCCTTATCAGTAAATGTGCCATTCAGCTGCACAGGTAATGAAGCCATTACTTCAGTATCCTCGCTTCAGAAATAACCTGAAGAAGGAGACAAGATCTTTTTTTTTTTTTTTTTGCTTACAAAACAATTAATTTTTGTCCGATGAGCAAACAATGAGCAAAAACAGGCAGTTCCTATACCTCAGATCTATTTAGTCTGATCTTGGGTGACTTGCCTTGAACCAGCTAGCACAGATCCCCATCCCCTATGATTCATGATCCATTTGGGAGAAGAAGCAGCCATCATTCAGAATCACAACAACTCACGTTCACAAACAAGCGTGGGTACGACACGATTCCATCCACAATGACCCACAAGCTCCACTGGGGACTGGGCAGCAGCTGTTTGGTTAAATGCAGGTCATCTGACTGCCACACAGCTGCTTCCTTAAAGTCCAGGATAATGTGCAATGTGAAAGGCAGTCTGTCCTTCACAGAGGCAAATTGGCACCTCCAAATGATGGGGAAGCTGCTCCCACGTGTGCCACATACGTTTGGGGTCAATGAGAGAAGGAAAAAACAACTACAGAAAGGAGCTCACAAACTCAGGCAAGGAATACTGTTGGTCCTATAAGAAGGGGCTACCCTGGAGAGCTTCAGGAGGCTTCAAAGCCTATGCACTTGACTTTGGCAGAAATTCTCCTCACAGAGATGCCTCTTCCAGTTTTGAAGCCATCCCTTCTTTAAAGGTCTTCCCCAGGCCAGAAACACGAATACCTCATTTTAAATGAGAAATGCTTTAGAAGCTGCTTCCTAAACTTCAAGTCTCAGCATTGGAAAGTGGCTGATGTTCTCTGAAGAATCCACATCTCCATGGAGACTACTGAAGACACGCATGCATGCATACACACTCACTCACACACACATACATACATACATACATACAGATTGACTGAAATATCGTGAGGGTGGAGATGTGGAATGCTGCAGATATAGGGCCAGAATTATCTTGGGTCATCTTTAATAGCTTGATAACCATTTATTACCAAACTCTCTGTTTGCGTGCATTAGGAAAACTTTGAAATGCGGACCATTAACTCTCTTCAACTTTAAAGTTAAGATTATCATAGGCTGGCATCTGCAGCTCCCCAGCTGCCCGGTACCCTGCCTACCAGATGTCTTTAGCAGTGTATGTGGCAAATGCATTGCCTTACATTTTTCTTTTGTTCTGTGATTATCAATGTTCATGGAACATCTTCCACAAGCGTAGTGTGATCAAGCCAATCCGAACCCATGTGTCTGGGTCATGGCCTTTCATATTTGGATCACCTATTGTCTTCTTTAGCACAAGGTGACTCTTCAATTAATGTCACAAAGGTATCAGGAATTTCACTAACAGGACAATCCAAGAGTAGGAAAGAAAACTTCAGCAAGATATGGTACTTTGTCTGTACTCCTAGTAGAATGCAACCCTCTGTCTCTGAATTTCAGTTTAAAATACCTGTGAATTTCTCCTCCCCTCTGAATAAGTCGCCCCATCTTCACTAAGGAAATGATGGCATCGTGTTCAAACACTGAAATAAGGAAGTTTCCTTGTTCTCCATTTATAGCACACCTATTTATGATATCTGTTTAATTAAGGCATTATTTACCTAAGTAAAACGCACAAATATTAGAATTGTAATCCAGTGATTTTCTTTTACACATTTATATATGTGTGTGATGTGGGATTCCCCTCTATATGCTGTAATTACCATCAATGAATAAAGAAATTGCTTTGGACCTATAGCAGGGCAGAACTTAGCTAGGTGGGGAAAACTAAACTGAATGCTGAGAGAAAGAAGGGTAGAGTCAGAGAGAAGCTATGGAGGAGCCATTACCAGAGACAAATGTGCTGAAATTTTGCTGGTATGCCACAACCTTGTGGTGATACACAGATTACTAGAAATGGGTTAAATTAATATGTAAGAGCTAGCCAATAAGAAGTTAGAGCTAACAGGCCAAGCAACGATTTAATTAATACAGTTTCTGTGTGATTATTTCGGGTCTGAGCTGCTGAGCAGCTGGGAATCAACAAGCAGTCTCCTTATAACATGTATGGAGAGGTGTGACCTCAAGCAAGAGATAATTTCCATCATTTCTGCATACTCTCCAAAAGGCATATGCTATTAAAATTATATGAGCTGATATCAAGAAGTAAGATCTGGATAAATTAAGAAATTTGTCAAAGGTCAGTAAGTTTTAAACATATGTATGATTGTTAGTCCTTAGAGCACAAATCCCTTCTCTAAACTGTAGTCTCTTATCAAAATAGAGGTCAGGAAAAATCAGCACTTACAGGGATAAGCTGCACCACCAAATTATGTCACATGACTAACAAGAACATTTTATAAAGCAATTTACTAAGACTGACTTTCTGATAGTTTCTACATTCCAGAAAATACCATGCTTTCCTTGGGACCGAGAAATCAGTATGAGTCTCAGCTGCAGTGAACTGAGAAAACTCAAACAATGGGGGATTAAACATGATTGGGTTGCTTTCCTGTTACCCATAAACCTAGAGACTGTCAGCCCAAAATTGGTATGACATTGACTTATTCTGACTGAAAATGTGTCTTCTTTTCTCTCTACCATTTCCTTATCTTTCTCTTCTTCCTACTGCCTCACAGCCATTGCTGCAGTCCGAGGCAGCAAGACAAGATGCAAATGACAAAGAATATCCCCCTAATCGTTTAGTCAATACCTTTCAAATACTCTTTTCAAAGATGGCACATAATGGGTTCCACTTTTTATGTCATAGGAAATCTATATCTGCAATGGGCACCAAAGCAGCTAGCATTTTTGACTACACTGAATTCAAATCTTAAAGAGGCAAGAAAAAAAAAGGTAGAAATTTGGTAGACAATTAGTAGTTTCATTTCAGGAAAAGAAAGTGTACACAAGTAAACAATTGGAGGGATATAAATACAGGAAACTGTAACTAGAAAATAAACAGTTCTGTTCATAACCAGGACATATTGCACTGAAAACAACAAACAAACAAACAAAAACACCAGAATGGTCTGTAGGGGCTGGAGAATGGCTCATTAGTTACGCATGCTCACTGCTTTGCAGAGGACTCCTGTTTGGTTTCCAACACAGCTCTGGTGGTTCACAGCTGCCTGTGATTCTCTTCCAGAGGAGCCAATGCCCTTTTCTTTCTTTTTTCCCTTTTATTGATTCTTTGTGGATTTCACATGAGGCATTCGATCCCACTTACTCCCATCTCCTCAAATCTGCGATCTGCCCTTGGAACCGCCTCCCAAAATCAAAACCAAATGAAAAAACAAAAGTTAAACAATACAAAAAAAAACCAAAAAACAGAAATAAAAACAAAAACAGAAAATAAAAGAATCTTCTTATGGAAAGTATAGTGTGACCCATTGAGTCACATAGTTTAGCGTTTAGTCCATTAGAGTCGTTGGTCTGACTTGAGGCCTCTGGTTTCTGCTCCACCACCGATAATGGGTTCTCACAGGGGCTCCTCTTTGACATCCTGTTGTTTTGTGTCTTGGAGACCCTGCTGGTTTTGGATCTGTAGGTTCATCCCATTCACATGCTCATAGTTCATAGATTCAGTAGATGGGGGGTGGACCAACCCATAGCCCTGATCCTAAGCCTGAGTGACGCCTGCGTTGATTGGCTCGCTAGCTTTCCCTCATCTTCTCTCCCCAGGCGAGTTCTCCAGCATGGCCTCTGCTTGCCCAGTGCAGCCTACAGCAAGGAGCAGCAAGGCCAGTTCTCCTGCTCTCCGGCCCCCAGATCTGCAACCCCTTCACTCGCATTGCCAAGGCCAGCTCTGCTGTTTTGCTCAGACAAAGAACAGGGTGCTTTCTCTTGATTGCTGTAAGGAGACTATGAGGGAGTGGCAGGATCCGTTCTACTCCCATGCCTTAGGAGCTGGCTTACTTGCCCTCAACAACAGTGCCTATTGTAGTGTATTTTGAAGGTCGGGTGCAGGGTACAGTTGCCTGTGTTGCCTACCTGTTATAGCTGGTGAGGGGCAGGGCTAATTCTCCTGCCCTCAGGCCCTCATGTGAGCTGGCTCACCTGTGTCTCCGACCACAGGATCAGCTCTAGTGTGCTTCCCAGATGAGGTTCACACCTCTTAAATGGTATTTTTTAGGGAACATAGATATGGCTTAGCAGTAAAGAGCACTTGCTTCTCAGCTATGAAAACTAGACCTTGGTTTCTAGTACCCGCCAACATTGGGTTGCTCTTAAACACCTGAAGCTACCTCTGAGGGGTCCAATACCCTTTTCTGGACTCTGCAGGAACTTTTACAGATAACATAAACACAAACACACTCATCATTTGGCATGCCTTCTGATTTGACCTAGCCCAGGTATCTCTTACTGTTTAAAATAGGAAAAATAATGACTGAAAAAGCGGGATGCTGGATGTTGTGTGTTGTTTCTCTTGGGTTTTATTTGTTGGATTTGTTTGTTTGGTCTGTTTTAAGGGAATGAAAATTCACAAATAAGAAGGTGTGCCTTGACAGATATTTTGTAATGTCTACAGTTTCAGGAATTGTCCTGAGCACTGAGAATACAGGCATGAACAAAACGCATCCTACTCATGTTGGGAGTTGATCATCAAGAAACAAACATCTGAAAATGCTGTTATGCAGAGAATTAAATCAACATACCAGACAGAAACTGTGTGAGTGCTCTCACACACCAAAGATCTCTGAGAAAGGAGGAGGAAGGCCGAGTTCCTGTGGGGCTGGAGATCCAGCTACATGACAGCTCTCGATGGAGAGAGAACTCAGTGCTCAAGAGGAAGGTGAAAGGCAAAAAGCCCATCAGAAGTAGGACAGTGAGGCCAGATGAGCTGGTGGGAAAGAGTATGGAGTGTCTTGTGAGCCAAGGTAAGGAAATTTTATTCTCAACCTGATGAAAAGTGTCCAGCATGAGGGAAATGTGTGGTTTTCATTCAAAAGCAGTAACTGAAATCTGAGTGAAGAAGGGATATGGGCCAAGGGGTGGTAAAGGAAGCAGAGATCAGTTAATTATCAACTGTTGTAGAGCAAACTGTCTTGGCTAGGATAAGAAAATAAATGGATGAGGATCTGAACAACAATAACAAATGATGAACAGATTGTCCTGTTGAACTTGAGAGTGAGTGAACAAGGAATTTGGTTATGATTGCTGAAGTAGCACAGACAGCAAGGAAATTCTCAGCTATTCTGCCCGAGGGGAACATGAATGGAATGAGCAGAGTATATTTAAGGGAAGGAAATGCTATTAGCATGTGGATGTGTTCAGCTTGAATCTCTACTGCACTTCCCAATATTTATTTGGTATGACATTGCATTCGTGGATGTGAAGATATGGGAACTGGGGCTGTGGGTTTGAGATACAGTGCTATCTGAATGGCCTTTCAAACACAGAAGCAGACGAGAACATCTAGGATATGTAGACAGTAGAGTGAAGGAGGTTGGAGAGCCCTGGGGGTTCTGACATTTAGATTTATTACAAACAAAGGGGTGTTGGACCCTAGAGTCCAATCACCGAGGAGGAGTAACCCCAAGAGACCATCTCTCACACCACAGCTGATGTAAAAGCATGAGGATTTTATTAATTCAGTCATGACAGGGTATTTCAGCATTTGGGAGGCTAGAAAGGCCCCAAGTGGCTGGTACAGGCTATTTTTAAAGGAAAAAACCATGGAAGGAAGGGGGTGTCTAGGGGTTGTTCTTTAACTATTATGATTGGCTTATTCAAAAGGGCTATTACCAATAATTGGCTGGAGAGTGGTTGCCAGATCAGATGAGGTAAGGGAAAACATCTGAGGGTCACTTTGCCCCTTTCCCAGGGCCTAAGTGAAAACATCAGTAACTGAGTCAACACCTAAGGGTATCTTGCCCCTATTCAATAACTGAGTTCTATTTGGAGAACATTTACAAGGACTTAGGGAGGTGATGGAAAGTTCCCAACTTTTCAGTATGTGTGTGGGCAATTGTTAGGTCCTTGGTTCCCAGGGGAGCATTACTGCTGAGACTGAGAGGGTTCATAATTGTCAGAAATGGTGTCAGAATTGTCTTAAAGTTCTACAGGGGCAGTGCAGCAAAAGAGATTGGAAAGGACTGTCCTGTGAGGTGCACAGGAAAACATTTCATAAGCAGGAGGAGAGTAATGAATCAGGTGTCTTAACGATCAAGAAATGTAAGAACAGAAGAGAACCTGCAGAGAGCCCATGTCAGACGAAGACTGAGTGGTTATTTTGGGTTTCTGTATTTAAATGGATGTGATGGAAACACCTATCCAGAAGGTGAGTCACTCATAATCCTGAGGAAACATGGAAGTTAAACTGGCACAGATCTTCCCTCTCCTCCCAAGTCAGTCTGGCTGTCAGCTGCCTTCCCTGGAAGTTTGAGTATGGTGGAGAACACTGAGGTTCTGATGCTCTTTTCATTCTCATTCTCTATTACACAGCAACTCCAAATCACTTCAAACTGTGCTCACTCAAGGTTCATTCAAATGCTATGTGTTCTCAGAAAATGTGTTCGACAAAATCATAGAAGAAAACTTCCCCAATCTAAAGAAAGGTATGCATAAGATACAAGAAGCTTATAGAACACCAAATAGACAACAACAAAACTTCCCTTGTCACATAATAATCAAAACACTAAATATATACAATGAAGAAAGAATATTAAGAGCTGCAAAGGAAAAAAAAAACAAGGCAAACCTATCAGAATTACATCCAACTTCTCAATGGAAAAAATGAAAGCCAGAAGGTCCTGTGTTATACAAACATTAAGAGACCACATATGCTATCCCAGACTACTATACCCAACAAAACTTTCAATCACCATAGATGCACAAAACAAGATATTCCATGACAGAACCAGATTTAACCAATACCTAGCCAAAAACCCAGCCCTACACAAAGTACTAGAAGGAAAATTCCAACCTAAGGAAGTTGGCTACATCCACAAAACACAAACAATAGATGATCTCACAGCAGCAAATCCCAAAGAAGGGAAAGCCATGCACAATAACATCATCAACAATGAAAAGTAAAATTAGAGGAGCTAGCAATCACTGGTCATTAATATCGCTTAATATAAATGGACTCACCTCACCTATAAAAACACCAAAGGCTAAAAGATTGGATGTATAAAGAGATTCCATCCTTCTGTTAATACAAGAAACACACCTCAACCTCAAAGACAGATATCACCTCAGAGTAAAGAGTTGGGAAAATTTTTCCAATCAAATGGACCTAAGATACAAACTAGTATAATTATCCTAATATCTAACAAAATAGACTTCAAACTAAAATCAATCAAAAGACACAAATAAGGACATTTCATATTAGTCACAGGAAAAACACATCAAAAGGAAATTTCAATACTGAATATCTATACCCCAAATAAAAGGGCACCCTCATATGTAAAAGAAACCTTCTAAAGCTTAAATCACACATTAAACCCTAAATACTAATACTGGGGAAACTTCAATATCTCACTCTCACCACTGGACAGGTCTGTCGGACAGAAAATTAACAAAGAAATAAGGGAAATAGCAGATATTATGACTCAAATGGACTTAACAGACATCTATAGAACAATCCATCCAAACATAAAAGAATATACTTTCTTCCCAGCACCTCATGGAAACATCTCAAAAATTGACCACATACTATGTAACAAAGCAAACCTCAACAGATACAAAAAAAATGGAATAAACCGATGTATCTTATCATATCAACATGGCTTAAAATAGAATTCAAAAGCAACACTAATTCCAGAAAGTCCACAGACACATGGAAATTAAACAATTCTCACCTGAATCATCAATGGGTTGAGGAAGAAATAAAGGAAGAAATTAAAGACTTCCTAAAAGTTAATGAAAATACAACATACCCAAATTTGTGGGATACAATAAAAGCAGAAAGTTCATTACATTAAAAGCCTACATAAAGAAGCTGGAAAAACCCCACACTAGTGAGTTAACAAAACTAGTTCTAGTTGAAAACTAGAACAAAAAGGGCAGACTCACCCAAGAGAACTAGATGGCAGGAAATAATCAAATTGAGAGCTGAAATCAACAAAATAGAAACAAAGAAAACAATAGAATCAATGAGATAAAGAGTTGGTTCTTTGAGAAAATCAACAAAATAAACAAACCTTTATTCAAACTAACCAAAAGACAAAGAGAGAATATCTAAATTAACAAAATCAGAAATGAAAAGGGGGACATAACAACAGACATGGAGGAAATCTAGAAAATCATTAGATCATATTTCAAAAACCTGTACTCTACAAAATTGAAAAATTTGAAGGAAATGGACAACTTTCTGGATAAATATCACTGACCAAAATTAAATCAAGACCAGATAAGCAAACAGACCTGTAACTGCTAAAGAAATAGAAACAATCATCAAAATTCTCCCAACTGAAAAAAGCCCAGGACCAGATGGTTTTAGCATAGAATTCTATAAGATTTTCAAAGAAAAACTACTACCAATATACCTCAAATTGTTCCACACAACAGAAGCAGAAGGAACATTGCCAAACTCTTTTTATGAGGTTATAATTACACTGATACCTAAACCACACAAATAAATTACTAAGAAAACAATTACCAACTAATCTCACTCATGAACACTGATGTAAAATTGCTCAATAAAATACTGGCAAACCGAATCTAAGAACACATCAGAAAAATCATCCACCATGATCAAGTCGGCTTCATCCCAGAAATGTAGAGATGGTTCATCATACAAAAATCTGTCAATGTAATCCACCATATAAACAAACCGAAAAAAAAACACATGATCATCTCATTAGATTCTGAAAAAGCCTTCAACAAAATACAGCATTCCTTCATAATAAAGGTCTTGGAGAGAGCAGGGATACAAGGAACAAGCCCAAACATAATAAAGGCAATATACAGCAAGCCAACAGCCAATATCAAACTAAATGGAGAGAAACTCAAAGCAATCCCACTGAAGTCAGGAACAAGACAATGTTGTCCACTCTCTCCATAGCTACTCAATATAGTACTTGAGGATCTAGCTAGAGAAATAAGACACCAAAAGGAGATCAAGGGGATAAAAATCTGAACATAAGAAGTCAAATTCTCACTATTTGCTGATGATATGATAGTTTACATAAGCAACTTCAAAAATTCTACCAAGAAACTTCTATAACTCATAAACACTTTCAGTAACGTAGCAGGATACAAGATTGACTTGAAAAAATCAGTAGCCTCTCTTTACACAGATGATAAATAAGCTGAGAAAGAAATCAGAGAAACATCACTCTTCACCACAGGCACAAATAACATAGAATATCTTGGAGTAACTCTAACCAAACAAGTGGAAGACCTGTATGACAGGAACTTCAAATCTTTGAAAAAGAAACTGAAGAAGACACCAGAAAATGAAAAGATCTCCCATTCTCTTGGGTAGATAAAATTAACATAGTAAAAATGGCAATCTTACCAAAAGCAATCTACAGATTCAATGCAATGCCCATCAATCCTAGCAAAATCCCTCACAGACCTCAAAAGAACAATACTCAACTTCATAAGGAAAAACAAAAGAACTGAGGAAGCCAAAATAATTTTATACAATAAAGGAACTTCTAAGGGCATCACAATCCCTGACTTCAAACTCTACTACAGAGCTACAGTACTGAAAACAGCCTGGTATTGGCATAAAAACAGACAGGAGGAACAATGGAACCAACTTGAAGACACAGATATCAATCCACATACCTACAAACACCTAATTTTTGACAAAGAAGCAAAAAAATCAAATGGAAAAAGGAAAGCATATTCAACAAATGGTGCTGACAAAACTGGATATCAACATGTAGAAGAATGAAAATAGATCCATAACTATCATCACGCACGAAACTCAAGTCCAAGTGGATCAAAGACCTCAACATAAAGCCAACCACACTGAACCTCATAGAAGAGAAAGTGGAAAATACATTTAAATGAATTGGCACAGGAGACCACTTCCTAAATATAACCCCAGTAGCACAGACACTGAGAAAACAATTAATAAATGGGACCTTCTGAGACTGAGAAGCTTCTGTAAAGCAAAGGACACAGCCAACAAGACAAAACAATAGTCTACAGAATGGGAAAAGATCTTCACCAACTCCACATCAGACAAAAGACTGATCTCTAAAATATGCAAAGAACTCAAGAAACTTGTCATCCAAAGAACAAATAATCTAATTTTAAAAATGGGGTACAGACCTAAACAGAGAACTCTCAACAGATGAATCTAAAATGACTGAAAGACACTTAAGGAAATGCTCAACATCCTTAGCCATCAGAGAAATGCAAATCAAAACAACTCTGAGATTCCATCTTACACCCGTAAAATTGGCCAAGATAAAAAACTCTGATGACAACTTATGCTGAGAGGTTATGGGGTAAAGCAAACGCTCATGCATTGCTGGTGAGAATGCAAACTGGTACAGCCCCTTTAGACATCAATATGGCAATTTCTCAGAAAATTAGAAAACAACCTACCTCAAGACCCAGCAATACCACTTTTGGGTATATACCCAAAGGATGCTCAATCATACTACAAGGACATGTGCTCAACTATGTTCATAGCAGCATTATTTGTCATAGCCAGAACCTAGAAACAACCTAAATGCCCCTTGAGCAAAGCATGGAACAGGAAAATGTGGTACATTTACACAATGGAATACTACACAGCAGAAAAAGATAATGACATCTTGAAATTTGTGGGCAAATGGATGGATCTAGAAAACATCATATTGAGTGAGGTAACCCAGACCCAGAAAGAAAAATATCATATGTACTCACTCATAAGTGACTTCTAGACATAAAGCAAAGAAAAGCCAGCCTACAACTCACAATTCCAGAACCCTAAAATAGATATACATGGATCTAATCTACATGGGATGTAGAAAAAGACAAGGTCTACTCAGTAAATCGGGGTCATGGGAACCATGGGAGAGGGTAGAAGGGGAGGAAAGTGGAGAAAAATACATAGCTCGATAAAACAATTAAAATTTTTTAAAAAATGAAAAATAATAAAAAATCTATAAAGAGACAGTAAAAAATGCTATGTGTTCTCTTCAGCACTGACACAGCAGGAATTAGCATATTCGTACCTTTCAATTCTATAGAACCAGGTAGCATAAATTATTTCTGTTTAAACATATCCAATAAAATAAATCTTGGAAAAATTATTTGAGTAATACATAATATTGTACATTCATGTTATTTCCTATCTTATAAAGAATCAATTTACTAAAATTGGTTGCTGTAAAATGAAAAAGAAAACCTAGATTGCAATTAATCTTATAAGGTGAAGTAGAAAACCTTTAGGCATTTGGGTTTTGATGGACAGGAAGTTGTGACTGGTGGGAAGAGGAGGCACAAAGAAGACCTGGGTCTCTTGTTTGAATAGTTGAGCATGGCTGGTGTGAATGTGTGTGCACTTGAGTGTAAGATAATGGAAATGAGAAAAAGGTATCAAGTATGAGTCCTCCAGCCAGCCCCCAAATCTATCATGCAATCAGGTGTGAAGGAGGGACTTCCTCAGAAGGGGAGTGGACATCTTCCTTCTGAGTCCTGCTCTCACAGAGGACCAGGCTACCACCAGATGACTGCCCACACATACTAGGAAACATCAGGAACAACCCAGGTGACCTAGGGAATGATCTTATGACAGACAAAAGGTTGGGGAACTATGCAGGTGAGGCCCTTAGCCAGGAAACACGAGCATTTGCTGGGTGACCTTATTTTGACTTCAGGCTAAAGAGGACCGAGGACATGAGGGTCACAGTCATACCAAAACGCATGTGTTCATATGTACAGTTCCATGTTTATTTGGTTCTCACTAATGGCATTAAGCTGTTTGCACGGGAGAGCTATACTTCAGCGGTTATTGAGTAGGGACATGCCACGGGTAGACAGTTTCACTAACATTAACTGCGTTAGTGCAGCGAGGCAAACCTACTTTCAAGCAAGTGGCATGGGTGAGAACTTTCCATTCTTGTGACATTTTCCGGGCCAGTGGACTTGAAATTGTGCCATTCGAAAATAACTCTGGGGTGGGAAGCTCTTTAGGATAATACAGGCACACTTAAGTGAGAATCCGAGGGGAAGCTGATGTGAGCAAGCTGTAATATCACTGGTATAAGAATAGGTGCTGCCAAGGATGAGGCAGATGACAAATGGGCTTGCTGAGGGAAGACTAAGGACATCCCTGAAACCCGGAGGAGGCAGGCCTGAAGCAGCAGGTGCTTGGCTGTAATGAAAGCTCAGACCTTCGAGAGCAGACAGAAGAACGCATGAGCAAGCTGCCTTGCTCCTTGAGGAGGAGGGAGGCGCAGTCACGGAAGGGCCAGCATTAGGCAGATGAGTATCAAAACACAATAATACACATAGTAATGATAACTGGAAAGAAAGACGGAAGGCCCAGAGCACAAATCAGGAGGGCTGGAAGCAGGAGGTGTGGACCTGGCTGTCTGACTGTCACTCATTGCAGAGGTCATTAAACTTGCCACAGTAACCCAGTGGTGGAAACCTCCTCCCCATTTTCTCCTGGTGCCTCTGTCTTCTCCGGCATAAAAATATTTTCCAAACAAACCTGTCTTGAAGCTGTCTCACGGGGATTTGAAGACTTGCTAGGCATAGTTCCAAGAGAGGTGTGTTTGGAAAATATTTTTCCAACAAATATCCAAGTAACTTTTCTCTACAGAATATGAATGGAAAAATCAATTTTCTCATATAAATATGATACTAGAAAAACTTTTTTTAACTTTAGGAGGTTAATAATTCAAACTTACTATAATGAAGAGTTTGGACAAAACAAGAAGAAAACAGTACACTGGTCTCTGTATTATTCATTCAGCAAGAGATACCTGGACTTCTTCTACACTACTGAATATTATTGCAAAAAAAATTAAAAATAAAATTTAAAAGATATGCTTTTCATCTTACTTACACAAATATAATGCATTATAAAATGCCTTCCTTTAGGGATCCAGAAGAAAAACATAAATAAAATTATGCTTACTTTTATAAGATCTAAGTTGAGGCTCACCACAGTGAAGCGTATCTTTAATCCCAGGACTTGGGAGACAGAGGTAAATGGATTTCTGTGAGCTGAGGCCATGCTGATCTAATAATGAGTTCCAAATCAATCAAAGCTACACAGTGAGACCTATCTCCAACAACAAACAAGCAAGCAAACAAACAACAAAATTCCACCTCAGCTGAATATATTTTAACTGTGAAATGAAAATGGCAAACATCAGCTCACTTAAAATAAAATGATACATTGTCCTTTTAATCCAAATTTACTTGTGTGTTAGAGTTATAAATATTACATCCAAAAAGATCAAAACCCTGTCAGGGTGACCATCGGAATAATGGTCAATTCATTGTGAAGAAAACCTCATGACCAACAACAAAGTGAGACAGGCTACTCATGGGATAAAATCCTGACCTCCAGGGAACCTTTAAACCCAGGCTAAGTGAGATAACACAGACCAAGACAGGGACCAACCTGATTTCTCAAACTCTGCCTGCTTGAGGTAAGTCTCCAAACTCGCCCAGGCTACAGTCAACTCTGAAGGAGGGCAGCCTCCCAGTGACTGCTCAGCCACAACCCAGGCTCTTAGCCCACCCTTGCTCCACGGTGAATGGATGATTCATGTCCTGGCAGTTCCCAGAAGTGTGCTTTAAAGACTCGTGGAGCATCCTTAGGCTGAGATGTACTTGCCTGATGAAGACAAATGTGTTAATCTCCAAGAAGACTGAAACAGCAAAAGTCCTAAAGCAAGAGGTGGTGCGGTCACTAAGACAATGTATGGAGTGATGGGGGAGAGTCTTCTGTTTTGTATTAATTTCATTGGTTAAATAAAGAAAACTGCTTGCCTGGGTCTGAAAAAGCATGGGATAAATCCGGACTGGCTGAACATAGAGGACAATGAGGAATACTGAGAACTCAAGAACAATCGCAGAGGGTTTTTGATCCTACTGCACATACTGGCTTTGGGGGAGCCTAGGCAGTTTGGATGCTCACCTTAGGAGACCTGGATAGAGGTGGGCGGTCCTTGGGCTTCCCACAGGTCAGGGAACCCTGATTGCTCTTCGAGCAGATGAGGGAGGGTGACTTGATCGGGGGAGGGGGAGGGAAATGGGAGGCGGTTGCGGGGAGGAGGCAGAAATCCTTAATAAATAAATAAATAAATAATAAAATAAATAAATTAAAAAAAAAAAGAAAACTGCTTGGCCTGATAGGACAGAAAATTATGTAGGCAGAGTAAACAGAACAGAATGCTGGGAGAAAGAAGCCGAGTCAAGCAGTCACCATGATTCTCCCACCTGAGACAGACACAAGTTAAGATCTTTTCTGGTAAGCCACCTCGTAGGCTACACAGGTTATTATAAATGGGTTAGATCAATATGTAAGAGCTAGCCAATAAGAGGCTAGAACTAATGGGCCAGGCAGTGTTTAAAAGAATACAGTTTCTGTGTAATTATTTTGGGGCATAAGCTAGCCATGCCGGCGGCCGGGTGCCGGGGACACAGCCCAAGGCTCATATTACTACAATGGAGTTAGGGATAATGTTACTGCTTGATTGTCAGTGTTAGTCTTGCTACAAAGAATATAACAGAACCCCCGTCATACACAGGAATATTAAGAAGATGGAGGCTGAGTCTGAATTTCATTTAAAGTGTAATGCACTGCTCATAGTGAATTGAATTGAATGAGCAAATTTGATCATTTATTTTTGTCAGGTAAGTTAACTTTGATTTTTTTCAAGAAGGATTCATAAATAATGTTTTATTTATTAAAAGCTAAGATGGCATTCCACATAAAAATATTATTTAGTTGTCTAAAAACTACCAAGTGCCAAAAATCCATATTAAATGCTGTACCTTCACAACACAGTTTGCATTTTTCTTCTAAAGAATTTACAGATTAAAGAAAAAGTGTCAAAAGAAACTTTAAAATATTTTGAAGTAAAATATTTCAAGCTAATAAAAATTTTTAGATGAGATGATTAAATGAAAATAAAAACGTCAAGTGTCGAAAACACAAATAATAAAGAGAAAATCTGAGAGAAATTAATAGCATTCAATGTTTATATTTCTAAAGAAAAATAGGGTAAATAATTAAGTCTTCCAAATTAAGACACTATAAAAAGAAGAGCAAATTAATTCCAAGCAAGCAGATATGGGAAATGATAAAAATTAGGGCACGGACCAACGAAATAACAGAAAAAAAAAATGAATGAGGTAAAAGCCTCATTCTAAAAGCAGCGCATGTCTAGTTAGACTAACAAGAAAAATTAATACACAAAAATATCACACGTTAAGTGGCTGCACAGCTGTTAATCCTACAGACACTGAAAGTGTAAATACACACTGTGAAGCTCTACAGCCATGAATCTGACAATTTAGACGGGATGTGCCAGCTAAATGAATAACATAAACCATGGAACTCATTCAAGACGAAATACACAGCATTCATATCTCTACTTAAGGCAGTGAGCACTCCTGGTAAATGAAAAAAAAAATCAACTCATAGGACTTCAAAATCTACCAAATACTGCTCCAATGCTATCATCTTTTTCAGAAAATTAAAGGTGATAAAAAAAAACTTCCTATATAGTCTCTAAGGGCCAGCATCATCTCAATCCCAAATCTCAGCAAGGATCTTCAAAGAACAGAAAACATCCCTGCTGCTTGGGAAGTTAAGGCAGAACAACCCCAAGTTCAATGCCTGCCTGGGCTATGGAAGTCAAGACTACCTGTACAACTCAGTGAGACCCTGTCTCAAAATGCAAAAGGAACGAAAAACAAACAAGCAAAACAAAATCTCAGAAAACTGAAGACCAACATGGACAGAGATGCAAAATGGAAAAATCTTCAACAAAAAACTGAGAAGCAGATCCAGATGTTTAAAAGGGAAGTGGTGATCAAAATTTCTGTAAGATATGATTCACTATAGGAATCCTGATTCAACACTGAGAGTCAGCATCTTAGTTAGGGTTAGTATTGTTTTGAAGAGACACAATGACCACATCAACTCCTATAAAGGAAAACATTTAATGTGGGGGCTTACAGTTTCAGAGGTTTTGTCCATTATCCTCATGGTGGGACTTGGTGACATGCAGGCAGACATAGTTTTGGAGCTGAGAGTCCTACATTTTGATTGGCAGCAATAAGACATGAGCTAAGCCACTAGGTGTGGCTTGAGCATATATGAGACCTCAGAGCCACCTCCACAGTAACTCACTTTCTCTAACAGGGCCATACCTACTTCAGCAAAGCCACATCTCCCAATAGTGTCATTCCCCAGGAGCTTATGGGGAGTTAATTACATTCAAACTACCACAGTTGGCGTAATTTTCTGTATTAGACTAATAAGAGAAACGTGCTATACTGTCTCAACTTGAGGGTCTAATGAAATGATTTAGTGGATAGAGAAACTTGTTGCCAAGCCTGGGATCTGATCTTGATCCCCAAGACCCACACGGTGCATGGAGAGAACAGACTCCTGTAAGTTGTCTTCTAACCTCCATCTGTGTCCCATACATGACAGTGCACATGCCATACACACAGTAAGTAAATAAAATAAGTAAATACAATAAAATTGTTTTCTAAACCATTAAAATTCTAAATTCATGCAGGATAAAAGTTTTTAACAAAATAGAAATAGGATGAGAATTATTTATCATATGTTATTATCATAACGACAAAATCTAGAGCTAACATCATACTCTGGTCCGGAATGTGATGATCTTCCCCTAACATCAAAGCTGAAACCGATTTCTTCCCTCATTGTTACTACCCAGTGCGGCACTGGGGTTGCTTTTCTAAGGCCAGTGGGAGACGGGTATGAGAGGTAAACATTTTAGAAGACCTGATGATCCCTTCCCACAGACAGCAAGGAAGTTTACATGGAAAACTAGAGAATCTGCAACAGAGCTTCTGGAGCTAGCAAGAGTTCACAGGGTTGCAAGACATGATCAAGAATGAAAGCCAACTATATTCCTACAGACCAGCAGTGAAAAACTGATTTCAAACTGAATAGCTCACTCGCAATCACACAGAATATTAAGATAAAATACTTACAAACACATCTTTTAAAATTTATGCAGTGTTTATACGATGAAAATTACAAAACACCAGTAGAAGAAGTGATCTAAGTAAATGAAAAGATACAACATATTTATGAGTGAGACAAGTTAACATTGCTAAGTGCTGATTATTTTACAATTTGATCTACAGAGTCAATATGATGTCAATTAGAATAAAAATTCAAATATTTTTGAGGATCTTGACAAACTGCTTCTAAATTTATTTAGAACATCAAAGAAACCAGACTAGCCAGAGTAGAGTTCTGTGTAAGAGCAATGTGGGTCTGGATTCAAGTCTGACTGAAGAGGCACATAATCGACAGAATAGGATGCAGTTAAAGGACAGGACGGAATGTATTTACCACAAGCACAGCAATCAAAGCATATAGCTAACTTCTTGCTCAATTGTCAGGGGAAAAGGTCACAAATAATTTCCCAAATAACACGAGTTAGAATAGGCCCCTGAGTTGCTGGATTAGAGTCAAACATAGCAGTATGAATTCATGATTATGCTATCATAGACACAGAAATAAACCTAAATGTACACACTTACAAAGTGTGTGTGTATGTGTGTTTCTGTCTAAGGTCTAAGAGAAATGTACTCCAGTAGCAATGAGCACGTTCACTGTTCAGAGTGTAGTTTCTAAATAGTTTTTTTTCCAGTAAAACAAACCAGAAAATTTATTGGCAAAATGGTGAATCCTACTGTTGTAGCAGGGAACATATGAGATGGACCTAAGCAGCTTGTAGTATCTGAAAAAAGAATGATCTCAAATAGAAGAGAGGGAAAGTACAATGAGCATCAAAAGGAATAGAATCCAACATAAAGCAGCTCCCAGGGGCTAACACCTTTTGCAACCTGAGCAAATCAGAGTAATTATAGTATTAGATTATCTCTCAAAGAGTAAATGCAAATCGTTTGGATATAAATAATAAACTGTTCAAGTAAATGAGTGGAGATAAGTATATCTTCCTTAACAAAATAATCTAATTAATAAATACAAAAAATAATGGTAGTTAAATTAGCCTTGGACTTAACTAATCATTGTGAAACACAGTGATGAACACTCAGCTAACGGGCAAAACTTGCAGAGGAGATCTTAACTAACATTAGCAAATTCTTGCTCAAGTCCCTAGGAGCTTCATCCAAGTTCCTCTTAGCTGGAAAGTGGGCTGAACGGCCTGTTTTAAGCAAATGTGGCAAAGGAGAAGTTAAGTTCAGAGTGGGAAGGGGAGACAGACACCATGCAAACCAAGATCAAAGCAAACATCTCTCAGAGATGTGACGCCAATATAGGGCATCCACCATCACATACTACAATGAGAATGGCACATATGTCTCTAATATGTCTCTAATGTATTGTCTCTAATCCATCATTTCGGTGTAACCATGAAAAGGTTTTCTAGTAGACTCACATAGAAGGGCATTCTATACAACATCTGACCATTATCAAAGGGGCAAGGGAAGACAAATTGTTGATAAATTACAGTAGATTAGAAGAGATTAAGAAAATATGGATAGTAAAAGTAGTGTGTCATATGTGTGTATGGGGCCTAAAAGCAGAAAAAGAAATTTGCTTGACATAGGATCATACACCTGTAATCCTATCATTAGGGACACTGAGGCAGAAGGGTCCGGTGGTCAGGGCCTGACTAGAACAGTGAGACATCATCTCACATATACAACAGTAACAAATTAAATCATTTGAAAAACTAAACTATTAAAATTATAAAGTCCACAATTAACACTATTGTATTTTCACTGCTTTCTGAGTTTTCATGAAAAGATATAAGGAACCCATACCACCTTTACAATTCTGTGAATCCAAAATTACATAAACGAAGATATTTTAAAATATTGCTTACAATTTAATTTCCATGGGTGGTCTAATTAAAAGATATTGTGCTTTCATTTCCAGGATAGTGAACAAATTCTTTATTGTTATCAATGTGACAACCTGTGAACCCAACATGAGCTTGGAAACCAAGAATTAACTATGATTTCTAGTCCTACCCACAACCCAATAGCTGGGGAACCCCTGGGATTCAATTTCCTCAGAATTTCAATGAAGACTTTAGACACTATGACTCCTATATACCTCTTCAGTCTTCATAGTAAACGGGGATAATGGATTTTCCTAAGCATGAGAACTCAAAATACTTCGTGATATAATATGTATATATCTCAATCTCATGAATGATAACAAGCTGTCTTAAGAAGACACAGAGATAGTCTTATAACACTGGCAAGGCAGATTAAGCCACAGAGGACTGAAGCTTAAGGACTCATTGTTCTCTTAGTTGTGAAGTGAACCCAATCTCATTCATTGCCAGCCGGAAGGACATGCTTGGCCACATACAACAGCTCTCGCTAAGAGGACCTGTCTATCCAGCATGCAGGGTGCTCACACCCATCACCACTTATCAGTGAGAGACACATGCTAGTGCCCTTGCTCACTCGGTTAGTGATGACTCTTCCACATACACACTGGATTGCTTAATTCTACTGTGTTAAATTATGAATCTATTCACCGTCACATTTTCTATATTAAATCAAGATCAAAAATATCTAAGAAAACTTAGGCTAATTGTCTTCGATCCTGTTTTTACTCTTTATTACAATATTTTAGTCTCTTTCTCATAAGCAGTTTGGAGTTACTATGGCTACACAACAGCATCTTCTGAGGTGAGCATACTTTCCCTTCTACATCCACCACTGTCTGGGAGGCCAACCTCCAGCAGCACACGATTTTGAGAGGAATCCATGGAGTCAGTGTAAGCTAGACTTTTCTTTCTGAGGGAAGTTTAGGAAAAGAAACACTCACTCTCTTGGTTTATTCTCCTTCTTTATTCTCTGTTCTCTCTCCAACTCATGTCTTCTACAGCTTATATATCCCAACAGAATCTTTCAGACAGCGAAGGAGTGACAGGCAGGTTTCATTCCATTTCTCACGTGAATGATTATAGGTAAAAACATGTTTTTCGTCTCTCTTACATGATTAAAAACAGAGTCATCCCAATATTGCACATACAATATATCTAGATCATGAGCAAGCAAGAGGCATTTTTCTCAGTCAACTCTTGCATTGGCAGGTTGTGAGCTGTGGTTACAAAGAAAGAATCAATCATTTCATGATGAAAGGTAATCTTACAAGAAATTTTAAAGGAGACACAAACCTCAACTTTTATACATAAAAACCTGTTGGTCCGCTGAACTGTTAGTCTCCAGGATGCGCACCCATTCATCAACAGCAAAAGTTGAGGGCAGGGATTGGTGCAAGAAATTAATCACCTTTCATTATTAACCAGACTTAGCAAGGAGAGCTAGCAACAGTCAGATCGTTTTGTATTTTCAACCCTAGCCTAATGAGTTAGACAGCTCAGCTATGTGTCCTTGTGATCTAGCTCATTTTCTGGGTTTTTTTTTTTTTATCTTAAAACTATTAGCAACGCATCTGGCCCAACCTGAAGTTATTTTGAAGCTTTGTTTTAGCTAATGGCACACGACTGCCTCTTTTCAGCATTAAGGGAATTAGAACCATCCTGGCTCCTGGACTCAAATGTTTTCCTTTCATTCTTTAACCTGAGCAGCTCCTAAAGCAAAATTCACAGGCCTTTGCTGTGAAACATATTTTTATATTTATTGTTATCCATCAAAACTCTGCATAGGCTGCTATTATTATTATCAAATTAGACAGGACAGCTTAGGGAGAAGTCCTCTTCTTGACAATCCACAGGTGAAAATGCCCAGTAGAATGGAATGTTTCCAAGAGATAAACACACTATATTACAGGCAGAGGAGATCTCCCCACATCCTACTCACGCTAGCTAGAGACCAGAGAAACAGAGCTGCAGCCAACACGTGAAGGCACAGCAGAAGCAAAAGACATCCCGGGGTCTGCAATCCCGCGGCCTTGCCTAACCAAGATTGGCCTGTCAGAGAGTTTCCTCCTGGAGGGCTGACAGCTGGAACTTCAGTTGCCACCCACTGCTCCACTGGCATGGCCACTGGTGTACGTCTTCAAAGGAAACTTACCAAGAATGACACAGAAACAACGACAAACCCTCTTTCCCTAGAGGTCAGTGTTCTTTTCTATGACGTCAAATGGAACTTTAAGCTCACAGACAGATGTTTGCGTTGGACTTGGAAATCTTGGTGGATCTCAGTGAGTCTGAACTGTAACCATGCCAGATGCCCTCCTCCCCATCAAAGCAGGTGCTGATTGGGTGGTTTACTATAGTAATGAGGTGTTGGCGGCTGGCGAGTCACATTGGTAGGCAGCATGAACATTCCTAATGCCGGGTTAAAAAAGAAGCCATGTCTGTGTAGGGTTTTGATAAAAACAACAGCAACCAAACTGACTTGTGTTTTGATGACTTAGGATGAAGCCAAAAACAATGTGTGAATTCTATTTGGGGGGGAGGATAGTGTTGATACATTTTCAAGCATAGAAAACCTGCATCAACAAGCTTCTCAAAGTCCTTCACCCAGAATCACTAGGGCACAGATGCATAAAGACTGTGCCGAGATACTGTGAGGCTCTGTGTATGAACGCTCAGTAACATTCATTAGTGAATTCTGCGTCACCTATTGGTAGACACAGCATAAATGGTGATTTCCTAAATTCATCCTCCCTCAGAACCAATCAGTTAACACTCTACTATAAAGAGGACTTCTCTCATCTGTCTTTTATTGATCGTTTATCTGTCAATATTGACTCAAATACCCCTATGTTAATCAGCCCCTTTAGCCTTTTAGCACTTTACACAATAACCAGGGCTGCATTTGAGGAAGATTCTTTCTGCTCCCTATCTTCAAAGCATATTAAGGTTAACATTATCATGAAGGATTTTGAAGATGCTTTTAAGCCACATTAAGTAGGTTTTTCCAAAATTTCCTTTGCTTTTAGGAAGCAAACCGACACTGCCTTCAGAATATTTTGAGGCAAAAACTATGTTCTTCTGTTTGAACAGAAACGCTAACAAATCTTTTCACTGCTTAGAAAGTCCTGTCTAGACACATTACCCTTTCCCAGCACAAAATCTCTGTTTTGTTCTCTATCTGGGGCTACAGTTAATTACATGAAGAGACAGGCGCTGCGCAGCCTTAAGGCTCTCCCTGCCACCGCAGCGAGGCTGAGCTCCGCTCAACGAGCAGGTAGGCAATGGAGACAAATGCAGCTTGACAAGGCAGCGCATCCGCGCACCTAGGGTTAGCAAACACACAGGCCGCGCTGTGTTCCCAAGCAAAAACAGAGGTGAATCGAGCAGATTGCTTCTGACAGAAATCATATCACAGCCACACTTCCAGAACAAGTCTGTGTGAATGAAATGATACACTTTCTGTTTCCCATCTTCTCCTTTCGCGGGCAGCCAGGATAGCCAAGGTGCATCGAGGGTGACAGCCCGATACAAGGTGCTTAGCGGGCTCTCCCAAGCTCACTTTCCCTTCGGAGAGATGAAAGAATCAGCCACAGTCCATTGATTTGCACACTGCAGCTATTCTGATCCCAGGGCATTTCCAGGCTCCTAAATACTGGCTTCAGGGCCCAGCAAGTGTTGTGTCCATAGAGCAAACTGGAGACGTGGATAGCCTTTGCAGGGTCAGCAGCGTGTATAAATTAGACTTCTTTAAAGCGCTCTAAGCAATGCTTAGCAGGCTAATTAATTTCCTAAGTGTAATCTCGTGTCTGAACATTATTTAACTTAAAGGCCATCTATGACTTATCCTCAAATATTAACGATACGGAAATTATACAAAATAAAAGCATTTTCTTCACAACTGGAGTTATTAAGAGAGAAAGGAATATTTTTGACTAATAAAGAAATAATTATGAAAATATTCCATCGTTAGTTGCTGTTATGAATTGGATAGTTCTTTTCAACGTAGAACTAAATTATTTTAATATATTTTATTTCATTTTATTCATAGGAGATTTTTTTATGCTATATCACAGACTAAATGAATCAAACAATTATGTTGTTCTAAAGTAACTGTTGTTTTCAGGAGTCAAGATGGGAGCAAAGGACGCCTACTATGAGCCCAACTATTGGATGAAAGCCCAATAATGATAGTCCCCAAAGGAGAGGAGGGGAGTATGACAGAGAGAGTTCCATCCTGACCAAATGAACTACTTATACATTGAGACCTGCGGTTTACAGGAAGTCGTAGACCGTGATTGTTGTGTTTGCCTTAAGCAACTTTTGGCTATTTCTTCAATTTTCTTGCACAGTCTCCGTTTTAACCACACTTGAGTGGTACCACGTGAGAAGGCACAGAAGCGTGCTAGCAAACGTGGGAGGCCAAGGCAGGGACCTGTGGGTTCCCAGCAAGCTCAAGCCATATGGAGGCTGGCCCTGAACTAGCAGCCACTAACTGTAAATTCTCATCTCCCTCTACTATCTTCACTTTGCCATTTGATAGCAGGAGATTCACGCCAACCTTGCCCCTAGAGATTGTCAGACAAGAGCTTTTCCTCCTTTTGTCTCAGTAACTCATGCTTCTCCTCCGGGTCAGGCTGAGATGTCAATCACGGGATCATCTTCTCCCCTGCTGCTTCCCCGACTCCCTTTTTACGCTGTGCACCCCATGTTCCTCCTAACCCTGTACTAATTACACTGTGTTTTTCTTCACTTCCCACCACTGTTTTAGACTTAGAGCCACAGAAATAAATTATAGAGATAAGCACAAATGACAGAACCTTGAGCGTGCATTATTTATTCAAATGCTTCCCGATGTCTCGGGCTCTGGTCTGGAAATCTTTGTGGGCAAGGCTGGAGTGAGCATCCACCCAGCAGAGGGGCCGTGAAGAGTGGAAGGCAGGGAAAGAGGCACAGCAGGCCAGCGTGAAGAAGCCAGCAGCCTGAGTAAGGCTGTCCATTGCCATCCGTGGATTTAAATAGGGAAGGGACAGACAAGAGCTATGCTTTAGGCAAAGTAATATTGTGGGAAATGTGTTAAGTGTGGGGAGGTGGTAAGCAATAGAAAACAAGAAAAAAACTGAAGCAGATGGATTTCATTGTCCCATAAATCGACTTTGCTTGAGTGAGGGAGGGTAGAGATGGCAACTAGGTTCATTCTTGGCCAGTTTGTGGATGTTGCGAGTGGGAACTTCTGGAGGATTAATAGGTGGGGTTTTAAAATACTGAGATTGGATTTCTTGGGAGTATCAAAGTAAATGTCCAATTGCTTATTGGATAAGCAAGACTCCTCCCAAATCCTTTATGAGGTCAATGTCTGAGAGTCATTGTGAATGCTGAAGAAAAAGCATACTTATTTTTATGCTCACACGGTCATGAAATGTGCTGTACAGAATTTTATTCCCAAATAGTTTACAAAATCTTGTCAGTTGTTGCCACATTTGTGTTCAGCATACAGAACATCAAATTGATCCACAAATAAAGGCCACTGAGTCTATAATTTGTGATTCTAAAGAAGCTAAACAAGAAGGTGAACCCAAAGAAAAACATATAGTTATCCTCCTGGCTATGGGAAGTAGACAAAATTGCCGGACAAAAAATTGGGATCTTGGAGGTGGGGTGGGATGGGGGTAAGGGGAGATGGGGAGAGAAAAGTGAGAAGGGGAGGATAGGGGGAGCTTGGGGAAACAGGATGATTGGGATAAAAGAAGGTTGGATAGGGGAGCACGGAAGCACAATTCTTAGTTAAGGGAGCCACCTTAGGGTTGGCAAGAGACTTGAACCTAGAGTGGCTCACAGGTGCCCAAGGCAATGTCCCCAGTTAGTTCCTGGGGCAGCTGAGGATAGGGAACCTGAAATGACCCTATCCTATAGCAATACTGATGAATATCTTGCATATCACCATAGGACCTTCATCTGGTGATGGATGGAGATAGAGACAGAGACCCACACTGGAGCACCAGACTGAGCTCCCAAGGTCCCAATGAGGAGCAGAAGGAGGGAGAACATGAACAAGGAAGTCAGGACCACGAGGGGTGCACCCACCCACTGAGACAGTGGAGCTGATCTACTGGGAGCTCACCAAGGCCAGCTGGACTGTGACTGAAAAATCATGGGATGAAACCAGACTCTCTGAACATGGCGAACAATGAGGGCTGATGAGAAGCCAAGGACAATGGCACGGGGTTTTGATCCTACTTCATGTTCTGGCTTTGTGGGAGCCTAGCCAGTTTGAATGTTCACCTTCCTAGACATGGACGGAGGGGGGAGGACCTTGGACTTTCCACAGGGCAGGGAACCCTGACTGATCTTTGGACTGGAGAGGGAGGGGGAGAGGAGTGGGGGAGGAGGAGAAGGGCCGGAGGAGGGGGAGGGAAATGGGAGGCTGGGAGGAGGCGGAAACTTTTTTTTTCTCAATAAAAATTTTTTTAAAAAAAGAAACTAATTTCGAATGTCTGAGTGGAAAGACATGACTTTGATCTGTATGTGTTTGTGGGATGCCATGTCTAGAGGCTGTCAGGACACTGTTCTAAAAGTTAGTACTGCAGACCATATCAGCTGCCCAAGCTGAGGTCCCTTCTTCTCCTTTTAGTACAGGTGTAACTGTTAGCATGTGTCTTTCCTACTCTGTGCCTGTTTCCCCATACACGTGAGACACAATAAAACAAATAGCAGTTGGGAAGAACGCTCAGTGGGTAGCGTGTCTGTCACACAAGCATGGGTACTGAATTTCAGTCCCCAACGTATATGGAAAAGCCAGGCATAACACTGCAGATCTGTAACCCCTGCTGAGGAAGTAGAGACAGGCAGATCCCAGTCGGTCTAGCAAATCAGTGAGCTTTCTCATGGTTAGAGAGCCTGTCTAAAAGAATAATAAGAACAATAAAAGAAACCCTGTGTTGACTTCTGACCTCCACAATTAGACACACACACATGCACATGAGTATACAAAATGATAATACCTCCCTCATTGTGGTATTGTATAATTTAAACTAGGTAATATGTGTATAATCTATTAGAAGGGCTCAATAATGCTAACAAGAATTGAATATATGCCTTTCATTTTCCAAACATGTCTAGCATGCCTGGATGAATAATACTTGGTTCTCCCTGAACCTATCATGCTCAGGCATAAATAAAAATTATTAAAGCAAGTCCATGCATGGAGACATGTACCTGTGGGACCATCATCCATGAGGCCATTGCAGGGGAACTGTGAGTTCAAGGCCAGCCTGAGCTACAGAGCAAGACTTCCAAAGTTAGAGAGGGAGAGGGAGGGAAAAAGGGAAGCGGCAAAGGAGAGAAGAGGGGATTGAGAGGGAGGAGAGGGAAGAAATACTAAAATATATTTTTTTTAGATATCTGATAAAGGTCTTTGTGCAATATTAGACATATTTTCAATATAATTAAAATACAAAACTGACTTTCTATTATTTTTCATACATAAATATATACATGCAACACATATCATATTACATTTATGCTAAATGACATAATTAAAACAACATGTCATTCCTATATAACTTCTTTATTGGACATGTTCTGTTCTTCAAGCAGTTAACTAAGCCTTATTCACTCATGTTTTCTCAATGTTGTGTTATTGTTTGTTTTTTGCTGGTTGTCTCATTAAAAAAATTCACCCTTCTAAAGATGCTTTTATTTAAAAGGAAGTACTCAGCTAATGTTGAATGATTGATTTAAGGAAGCTACATGAAAAAACAAACTCGATACACGGAGAAAACATATCTGACACAGTATTAAGACCCTTGTATTTAGCAAGAGGATGTGCAATATTGTTCTATTAGTGACTGTGTGGTCCACCTCAACACGGCCCCACTAGCTGTCCAGACCTATGTTCCTCTGTGAATTATTCTCCATTTTTTCTGTTCCTTTCCTCACCCATGTAAAACGCAGAACCTTCCAATCTGTCACACTAAAAATACATCTGATCCATCTCCAGCAAGGTTTATGCTATTATCAACAGTCCTTTAATTATCTCAATTCATTTAGATCAACAAAAATAGACTATATTCAGAAAAGCTTGCCAGCAGAAAAAGATTGAAAGGAATACTCACCCGACTTTTATGGTTCAACTCCAAAACATCCCCTAGAGACTCATGCTTTGAATGTTTGTTGTCTCCTGCTGGCGGTGCTATGATACCTTTAGGAGGTGGGGCCTGGCTGAGAAAACAGGTCACTAGGGGTGTCTATTTGAATGCTATTAGCTCTGTTCCAGTTCCTTGTTCCAGCCGATCTCTGCGGCTTGGTTATTGTGTAATAGCTTCATCTGAGATTGAAATATTCCATCCTACAGGAAGTTTCTTAAACAAGAAGGTAAACAACAAAAAGTAGCACCAGGAAGCCCCCCCCCCCAACCCAACTGGCCAGATTCATTAGCCCCTTTCTGGCAGAGTGAGCTATAAAAAATGAGAATGCCTCTCAGATAAACAAAGCCAAGCTACAGAGAAGACTCTTGAGATCAGGTCAGCTGCCTGGGAAAAAAGAGAAACCAGACCAGATACCTGGAAGAGGCTTAGATCAACTGAGTCACCTGTCTTTGAGTCTCTTCGCCTCCTGTAGGTAACCCCTCAACCACTTATGAGTAACCCCAATAATACTCTTTGGTTCACTAATTTGGACTTTGGTGGTATCCATACTTTGGTCTTCTGTCGGTTCCCTATTTGGGGTGAGTAGACGTGTGCGCAGCATCTTCCCAGGGAAGGTCTCATCACACAGCACTCACTGGTCCACAGCTGTTTCGGGCTCTCAAGCGGGACAAAGTCACTTCTGGCACCATTCCCCCTCTGTTATAATGCAGGCCTAGCTAGACTTTCCTTCTTGGAACAACTTCTAGTGGGTACGTTCTTACTGTGTTAGAAAAGTGACTAAGAAAATAACCCAGAGAGAATGCACAATCCCCAAAGGGGACAAAACACTGGCCTGTGATGCTGAAATGCAGGAAGTAGTATCGGGTTCAATATAAGGTTTCTCTTACTTACAAACCTTCCCCTCCATCTTCACTTCAACCAATGACCAAAAAGACTCCCTGAGATCATGGCTACCTAACACAAAGCTCTACAAAACAAATTTTCTTTATCCCTGAACACTTCTGATTACTTCTATCTTTTCTTCTATTCACTTTAAGAGTATACATTGATTCCTCTAAAGAATCTTCCATGTTCATTAGTTTTTTCTTTTTTACTTGGCCAACATGTTAGCACAATTCTTCTGAAAGGGGACCCTTGAACCTACTGAGTACTGTTTTTGTTAGGTCAAATCTCGTCACTGCAAACCACTCAGTGTTTCCATTTCAACTCTCTATGATCTGTTTTTCATGCATACTTCCAGAAACCAATCTATTCAAGAAAGATGGAGATTTAGGAAATCACTCACTGATACAGAGGGATTGTGTAGAACTCAGATAATGCAAGAAACTTGATTCCAAAGTATAATGGACTCAGCAACGAGGCTGCATTGAAATGGAATAGCTGATGAGTGATAAATGTGGCTTCCTGACACTTGCCTGTGAAGAGTCTACTGGAAACTGGATGAGAGACCTTTTATGTTACATTCTGACAAACAATTTGTCTGTATTTTGTCCTTGCTCTGGTATTCTGTGACCACTTTTCCTGGAAAGACACGAATAAACATCTACTCACCCAGATAGGGAGCCCACCACAAGCAAACATTTGAATGCCCCCGCAGTCCAACTTGGTTGGACTTGCAGGATTATATGTGAAGAGTCGCTTACAGGAGCAGGAGCAACTCAAAGACAGGTGTATCAACAAAGATCACCAAAACATGGGTGATAGCTCCCCAAAAATAGACCTGGTGTTTATTCAACAGATTGAAGAATGTCCTTTCCAGGTGGTTCGGTTGGTTTGGGCCTCTTCTATGCAGCTAAGCTTTCGTTTCTTCTAGGCAGTTTGGATGAATTCTGTTTCTTATAAGCTGCTGTACTTTTCTGACATCTTTTCTCAGCAGTCTTTACTGTTTATATATTGTTGAGGAGGGAGGAGCCTAGTGAATCTGTTCAGCTTCAGGAACTTCTGGAAGCAATTTTAAGTTGTTGACTTCCTGTCTTATTGAGTTCTCTGCAGTATCTCACTTTCACCTCCTCTTTATACACATTCTGTCTTAAAACATTTCCTTCCAAAATGGAAGGTTTTAGTCTTAGAGAAAGCTGGTACTCAACAAACACTTGGAGTTTTAGTAAGCCTGAACCTACAAGTTATGAACTTAATAATTTAGTAAAGTCTATCTCAAGACAGCAAACTGTTTAGGCTGTGGCAATTATTTCTGGCTGTGCTTAGTCTTTACAGTAAGAATGATAATTTTTAGAAAGCAATGAAGACATATTTGAAAAGACATGCCATTTGGTCAGAAAAGGAGAAAGTTCAGAGTTGTAGATAAGGAGCTTGTGGTTGTTACAGAGACTAGTGTTATTAGAGAGATGTCAGGCATTCTACATCAGGACAATAAGAAATTGCCCATACTTCACCCCAGGGTATAAAATTGTAATCTAATCTAAAAAACTTTCCTTTGAGAAGACAGAGATGTCAGGGTACCCTGCTTGCGCAATGCTGCACGTTTTCTTAGAGAAAGCCACTAAGCTTTTGTAACCATATCACATGATGCTGGTTTTGCAAGCCTGCAAAATACATGAGTTATGGAGCCAGGGAAGCTTTTACCAAGATCCCAACGATAAGCCTAGAAGGCGGGGTAATATGGGATTCCCCATACGGGTCCCGTGGGAAGGCAATGTGTGAAGCTGTGAGAACAAAGTTACCATTATACCTGAGACTCCAGGATGCTAGTGATGACAGAATGGGAAATCCGCCAAGGACATGAGAGGAATCAGCCAGAGAGGGAGAGAGCAAGAGCAAGCGAGCGAGAGAGAGTGCAGGTTGCACACGAGAAGGCTGCAGGAGTGGGACTGTGGAAGACTACTGCAGTCACCTCACAATACTGTGCATACTGCTAAAATTCAATGTTTGTCTTTCTGGGTTTTAGTATTACTGTGGTCTAATTCTTTCTTATTGTTTTCTTGTCCCTACATTTTATTTTTTAAGAAAATTGCAGGGACTTATATATTTTAGTTTTATGTGTAGGTGTGTTTTGCCTGCACACACATCTGTGTACCAAGTGCATGTGTGTGCCCGGTGCTAAGGGAGGCCAAAAGAGAGCATTGGACCCCCTGGAACCAGAGTGACTGGTAGTTGCAAACCAACAAGTGGGTGCTGGGAACATAATACAGTACCTTGGGAAGGACAGCCAGTGCTCTTAGCAGCTGAGCGAGCCCTCCTGCCGCTGTTCTCATTTAGGAGTATTTATTTTATGTCTCTGTGTTTTGGAAGCATGCCATTTGCTTTGTTTTACAAAGGCTCACAGCTGAGAGTTTTCCATGAATCAGAGAGAAGACTTTGAGCTTACTTTTGAATAATGCTGGAACTGGTAAGATGGCAGAAACTCCTGATTTCAACTAAACCCTTTTTGTATTCTAAGTAGGACTCGATTCTTTGGAGGGCAGGGAAGGGTGTTAGGTTAAAGATGATATATTTGGATATCGAACTGATAAGAGTTGTAGCTGTGGTGGTTAATCTTCATTGTTATTTTGGCTGGATTTAGAATAACCTAAGAGATTGGTAATATACCCCTCCAGATGTATCTGCAACAATGACGAATGGGGGTTTGCACCATCACCAGGGCTAGGGGACTGAGGAGAATTCAAAGGGAAAAGGGAGAAAGTCAGCTTGTCAACCACATTCCTTTCTCTGCCATGAAGTCACCTATCCACCACACCCCCTACCAACATGATGTTCTGCCTCACAATAGACCCAAAAACATAGAGTCTGAAACTGTGTACCAAACTGAATCCTTTGAAATCACCAGCTAAAATTATCACTGTCCCCTCAAAACAAATTCCTATTTCCCTGTACATTTCAAACATTTTATAATTAAAAAGAAAAAGGAGGGGATCTATCTCATTATTATAGATGCACACAGAGATATACACATACACATGTCTATTTTCAGTTGGTTAAGAACATAAAGACACAAAGGCAAACTGTAACATATTACACTTAGCAAAAAATGAAATTATATACTAAGTATTTCCAAATAAAAATTTAAATGAAAGATACAAAAGTCAACCTTAAAAGAAAATATTTACAAAGCTTATTAAGTTATTTGTTTATAATCACCATCAATCCATAAGCAAAATGCAGATAACATATTAGGAGAGGTGAAGACATGGAAAGGGAACAAGAGAATAGGAAGCCTGTTGTGGAATATTAGTTGAAGAACTGTTACATTTGTTTATGCTGTAGGACATTTGTTCAATGACACAACTATGTGTTATATTCTTTTATGTTGCATTTGTTTATCTCTGTGAAGCTGGATTACTTTGTCTACCTTAAATACCTTATTGGGCTGATAAAGAGCTGAATGACCAATAGCCGCGCATGAGAAAGGAAAGGAAGAAGATGTAGGAGGAGAATTCAGGGAGGGGAGATCAAGGAGCAAGAAAAAGAAGGAGAGGAGGACATCATGGGCCAGGCACCCAGCCACACAGTCAGATACGGAATAAGAAGGAAAGAAAAGATACACAGAAATAAAGAAAGGTAAAAGCCGGGAGGCAAAAGATAGATGGGATAATTTAAGCTACTGGCAAAAAAAGCAAGTCAAGTTATGGCTGGTCATTCATAAGAAAGAATAAGCCTCCATGCATTTATTTGGGATCTGGGTGGTGGAACCCCAAAGAATAAAGAGTTAAAAATAACAACAAAAACCAACAACAGAAGCCAGCATGTATTATGCTGTGAAAAGATGCCCCTCCTTGTTACAGAAGAGCATGAGAAGTACACTTTGACGTTTATCAGGTTGTCCATAGTAACCCACTCCCCCACTCTTTTTCCCTTGGGGGAAGCTAGCTGAGATCTCATAGCCATAAGCAGCTCTATGGTCAATGAGGCTGAGTGACCAGAAAAGAACAGAGGTCTTATGTCAACATAAGTCACCTGACTAAATGTCTGACCTCAGAAGTGGGTCCTCCAGCTACACTCTGGTCTTCAGATGATGGATAACCTGAGCTTAAACTACAGCATCATGAAAAATTCGGAGACAGAGTCACCTAGCAAGGCACCCCAAATTCCCAATTCTAAGAAACTATTAGACCATTAACTGATTCTTATCTTAGGCCATTAAGTTTGGGGTACCTTCCCTTATCACTAATATACTATTCCATTCAAAACTATCTTTAAAGCCAACTGCTAAGTTACCTATTGATCTGATGCCAAAGTTTTCATTGTGTGGTTTAATAGTAAGTATCCTTACCTAGTTCTTCACAACCATCAGTGAATCAACTGAAACATAGCCAATTCTCTCAGTAGTATTTAATGCGCTATAAGCATGACTTTTAAGAGCAATCAATATTGCAATAATTAATTATCTTCTACACATCAATACCCCAATATTCTAAAACAATTATTTTAGAAGGCCCTCAATTGTGATTTAAATTCTATTTATTATCCTAAGTGCCAGAACCATTTTATGCCTTCTTATTTTGGATCCTATGTAAGTTATATTTAGCATTTAAAATTGTCCTTGTTTCGCTTTGTTGGTCAGGCCTTTTCTTGTTAAAAAGCTTTTAGCTATATCAAAGACTGCTTCTGAGTAATAACGGGTTTTCACTGAAAATCTCATCTTCCCTCCGGCCATCAGCTGCTCTCCTGCTCTTCTCTCTCCAGCTGCTCGTGTTATTACTTGCTTGATTTTCTTTCTTTTCTTTTCTTCTTCTTCTTCTTCTTCTTCTTCTTCTTCTTCTTCTTCTTCTTCTTCTTCTTCTTCTTCTTCTTCTTCTTCTTCTTCTTCTCCTTCTCCTTCTCCTTCTCCTCCTCCTCCTCCTCCTCCTCCTCCTCCTCCTCCTCCTCCTCCTCCTCCTCCTTCTTCTTCTTCTTCATCTTCTCCTCCTTTTTTTCTGGTAGATCTTTCCCCCTTTGGTATTTCACTGATTATGAAGAGCCCATCTAAAGGTATGTAAAGCCACAGTTCTCCTACCACCCTCATGGAGTTGTGTCTTTCCATCATTACCTGCTGAAATTCTGAAGATGCCATAACTTAAATTCCACTCAAGAGATAACTGTGGAAAGGGTGAAAAAAGGGTGGTTGTTTCAAGTGTGTGGATTAAAGCAGTTATGACAGAAAGATGCTGGCATCCTGAACAACACACTCTCAAAAGAAATTGTCATTTATAATAGGCTTAATTAAAGTTGCAATTTTAGGGCACAAATGGATTCCAGGTAAGTAGAGCCACTGGTTGACAGCCACTGTGTAGGGGGCCTTGGTGGATATCAGTGCTTGGAATGTTTTTTTAATTTTTTTACATCCTGACCACAGTTTTGTCTCCATCCTCTCCCCCCAGTCTCTCCCTCCATCTCCCCACTGCCCTCCCATTCCACACCTCCTCCATTTCTCTTCAGAAAAGGGCAGGTCTCCCATGATTATCAACCAAAAATGACATATCAAGCTGCATTGAGACGAGGCACCTCCCATACTAAGGCTGAACAAGATGTATGAGGAAAGGGTCCCAAAAGCCAATAAAAGAGTCAGAGACAGTCCCTGCTCCCACTGTTAGGAATCCCATAAGGAGACCAAGACATATATTTAGAGGGCCTCGGTCAGTCTTATTCAGGCTCCCTGGTTGCCAGTTCAGTCTCTGTGAGCCCCTATGAGCCCAGCTTTGTTGATTCTGGGGGATTTCTTGTGAGGTCCTTTACCCCTCTGACTCCTACAATCCTTCTTCCCCTTCTTCTGCAGGGGGAAGCTAATGTTTAGCTGTGGGTCTCTGCATCTGTTTATACCAGTTGCTGGATGAAGACTCTCTGATGACAACTGGGCTAGGCACCAGTCTATGAATATAGCAGAGTATCATTAGGAATCATTTTATTGACTCTTTCCTGGGTCTCTGGGACACCCAGTTTCTGGTTCCTGGCCATCTAGGCAGTTAGGAGTGGTCTTGCTTTCATGGTATGGGTCCCACACTGGACCACTTGGTTGGCCACTTCCATAATTTCTGTGCCACCTTTACCCCAGTACATCTTCTGGCAGGACAAATTGTAGGTCATACATACTACACCTGTCAGATCGGCTAAGATCAAAAACACAAGTGACAGCTTATATTGTAGAGGACGTAAACCAAGGGAAGCACTCCTCCATTGCTGGTGGGAGTGAAAATTTGTATAGCTACTTTGGCAATCAATATGGCAGTTTCTCAGAAAAATGGGAACTGACCTACTTCAAGACCCAACTATACCACTCCTGGGTATATAGCTAAAGGACACTCCATCAAATCATAAGGACATTTGTTCAACTATGTTCAAAGCAGCTTTATTTGTAATAGCCTGAAACTGAAACAACCTGGTACCTCAACTGAAGAATTGAAAGAAAATGTGTTATATTTACACAATGGAGTATTACTCAGGAGTTAAAAATAATGGCATCATAAAATTTGCAGGCAAATGGATGAACCTTGAAAAAAGTCATTCCAAGTGAGGTAAGCCAGACTCAGAAAGATAAACATGGTATTGTACTCACTTATAGGTGGATATTAGTTGTAAAGGATAAACATGCTATAATCCACAGTCCCAGAGAGGCTAAGTAACAAGAAGGACTCAATTAAAGCCAGGTATAGTGGGCATACCTATAATTCCATCTTTCAAGAGACAGAGGCAAGAAGATCATGAGTACAAGGCTAGATTAGACTACATAGCAGGAAGAAAAAGAGAAAGATATGATAAGGGAAACAAAAAAAAACCAAGAGAATAAAGTATTGAATTAATGGTAGTTCTTTTAGATTACTCACGTCAATAGTGAAAAACAAAACCAACATTAATAAAAACATATTAGAATTCTTTCATATAATACAATTTCATTAGTTCTCAAATCTTAAGGCTGACATTTTAAAAAAACTGGCAAAGTTAAATGCAATGGTATATGTAAAGTCATGTACATAGAAGAGATTGGCATGCTAATAAAAACCTAGATTACAGAATGCAAATCACATGTATAATATTATGCTTAAAAACAGAAAAAATTAATTAACTATATGAGTTGGATTGGAGTGGTAACATCAAAGAACTTTCAAAGACAGATGTTGGCATTTGAATTGGTTTTTATGGAGACGTACACGACTCAGTCAGTGCTGTACAGAGGACATGCATGTAAAGGCCTCCAATGCTGAAACACATTGGCATCTAACAGTGATGCCCACTTTGCAAGTGAGAGCAGCACAAGCTCTCTAACAGGAATGCCTGCATCCATCTATAGATCAGAGCATCCAAGGTGTGGCTTGAGCTTCTGGATTTTAAAGGTCCCAGGGCATTCATCAACCCATGCACACACACGCGCAAACGCACGCATGCGCGCACACACACAGACACACACGCACACATGCACACACACACATGCACGCATACATGCATGCACACATGCACAAAAGGGTGGGGATCACCAGCGTGTTTATCTTCTGTGACCTGAGCTGTCTAGCTGAAGACTGGCAAAGATAACAGGTGATAAACCCAAAACACCATGCCACAGAATTTGAATGTTATACTCTCATCCAAATATTGTTTGTTATACTACAATTGTGTATGTATAATATTTGTGTATGTGCGCATATGCATGCATGGGTTCACGAACATGGTTTGTACCCTATTTGTACATCTGTGGAGGTCAGAGGACAACCTTGGATAGTGCTGCTCACCTTCTACCACAAGGTCTCTTGTCCAATTATTTGTAAGACACGATGGTTCCTGAAATTCCAGGGTATGTCCTATCTCAGTACAGGAATACTCGGATTATAGACATGTGCTGTTATGCCTGGGTGTATATGGCCTCTGGGGATTTAAACACAGGTCTTCATGCTTGTGCAGCAAGCATTTATCCACTGCTTCATCTCCCCAGCCTGTAATTTTCTACAGCTTTTACAAAGCAACCTGTTGTTCAGTTTCTTCTTTCTTGATAAGGAAGGCTTTAGAAGACCAGTCTGCTTCGAATAACTTTCCAAATAGTAACAAATTTTCATAATTTATATCTTCTATCTCACAAATTAATTAGAAAGCATTAAAAATTAGTAAATTGTCTTAAAACACATCGACTAATGCTTCAGCATATCTTCAAATAAGATGTAAGACCTACTTAATAAGAGTGAAGTTGTCTCTATGCTCTAAAGCCTCATAAAAGAAAACCCTATTGTTCTGTTTCCCTTTTCCTAATCAAGAAGTTGTAGATGGCCCATCTGCTTTTGTAATAGATTTTCAAATTGTATGCCTTTTAAGGAAATAAAACTAAGGAAGTAGAATGGGTGAGGTGAGGAAAGTTTCAGTGGGGATTCAGCTGTGAGGAATAACACTAGAGATGGGGTGTGAGCTGTTAAGGGAGGCGTTTGTGAGAGCAAAGCCAAGCTTTTCTACAGTGGACAAGCAAGAGTGTGAACTCTGACTTGGCCATCTAGTAGCGGACCTTAGACAGTGACATCATCCCTTCATCAGTTTACCTATGAAATGAGGGCTGGAGAGATGGCTCAGAGGTTAAGAGCACTGATTGCTCTTCCAGAGGTCCTGAGTTCAATTCCCAGCAACCACATGGTGGCTCACAGCCATCTGTAATGAGATCTGGTGCCTTCTTCTGGCCTGAAAGCATACATACAGACAGAATACTGTATACATAATAAATAAATAAAGCTTTAAAAAAAATCAGTCTCATTGGCTTGTGCAGCTTTAACAGAGTGAGCTTGCTGAATAGCACACTCAGATCAATAGAAGGATCTTAGTAAGTGAGACACTTTTATCATTAAGGTATCAAAAAGAGATACATGAAGATCACAGTGAAGGATGGCAAAGGGTAAATGGCCACCTGTGTAGAGACAAAGACTCTTTGAGGTGAGAAATGTAAAGAGCTAAGAATATGGAATATATGATACGCTTATAGATTGGAACTCTACAAAATTAATAGGGTGTTGTAATAAAAAGTTCCAGGGTTAATACATGAACAGAGGATGTTTAAAGTTGACAACAATGGTAGTGTAGTAAAAGGTGTGGGCTCCTTGTTCCGTCCTGCCCGGCTAGCGTACATCCGAAATAATTACACGGAAATCTGTATTAATTAAATTGCTGCCTGGTTCATTAGCTCTAGCCTCTTATTGGCTAACTCTCACATATTAGTTTAACCCATTTCCATTAACGTGTATCGCCACTTGACTGTGGCTTACCAGCATGAGTCTAACCAGTGTCTATCTTGGGTAGGAAAAGCATGGAGTCTGCCACACTTCCCTTCTTCCCAGCATTCTGTTCTGTCTACTCTGCCCACCTAAGGGCTGCCCTATCAAAAGGTCAAGGCAGTCTTGTAGTAATAGGAGCGGTGGGGCTGCGTCCCCAGCACCCCGGCCGCCTCACTAGCTTATGCCCCGAAATAACAACACACAAACTGTATTCATTTAAACACTGCTTGGCCCATTCCTCTTCTAGGCTAATTCTCACATGTTAATTTAGCCCATTTCTAATCATCTGTGTAGCACCGGTCTTACGGGGAAGATTCTAGCCTACTTCCATCCTGGGTCGGAGCTTCATCGCGTGCGTCTGCCCGGGAGAGGGGAGCATGGCATCTCTGCTCCAGAGAGCAGAGCTGTCGAGTCTGAGCTCACTTCCTCTTCCTCCCAGCATTCTGTTCTGTTTACTCTTCCCACCTATGTTTTAACCTATGAGGCCAAGCAGTTTCTTTATTATTTAACCAATGACCTTCCTCCATCACAGTCTCTTTATTCAACCAATGAAAGCAACACACAAATACAGAAGGAACTCCTATACCAGGTAGCAAAGAAAGAAGCCTACATACAAGAGTTGCTTCAGATGGATTGTCCAGACAAACTCTCTTTTGCTTTACGTTTCACATGCTGTGTAACCGATGTGATCTTTTAGAATTTAAATTGTGTCACTCCTTATTTAAGTGATTCATGGCCCTCTATCAGATCTCAAAATTATATCCAAACTATCAGAATCTACAGGCACCATTAGTAAGATCAAGTGATAGGAGATACCAGGATTAACGAAAACTTGTCTGTCTGTCTGTCTGTTTCTTTTCCCCTTATTAGGGTATCAGTCATACTAAATTAGAGTTTACGTTAATGTAGTATGACCTCATCTTAAGTTGATTACACCTGTAAAGATTCTATTTCTAACCAAGTTCACATTCACGGGTATTGAGAGTTTGGGCCTTAGCATGTCTTCTGTCAACCTATAAGACTTTTGTTAGTTGATGCTGCTTTGTTTTTATTGTATCCACTAATATTAAATTCCATAGCATATGAAGATCTTGGCTCTGCTAGTAACTCCTGTTTATATAGTTATTAGCTCACATATTATGTCCATCTTCCCCCTGTCTCTCTGTCTGTCTCTCTCTCTCTCTCACACACACATACACTCTTCCTGTCTCTCTCCTGTTTTACTTACCAACTACATATAAGTATTGCAAGGACAGGAAAGATGTTTTCTCTTTCCTTTGTTTCCTTGTGGCACACTTACATGCTTATGACACACTCACACGCTAGGGACTACAGGAAAGCTCAGATGACTGACATTATAAAAGGCAAACATTTGATGTCTAGGTTCTACAAACATCCATCCATCATAACAACCTTTCAGTTAGTTAAGAGGAGGTTCCCCAAGTCAGTCAAAGTGTGAGCATCCAAAGTCACATTAGCTTATCAGTACCACACAGCCAAGGCACCTCTTTAAGGAAGGATCAAGAACAAGAAAGAATAGACTTTGCCCTAAGAGTAGCGATAATTGCATGGCAGAGAGGCAATCTAGTCTTCAGCTTCGTGTCCAGCTGTCCAGAAGTGTGGCCAGCCTCTGCCTTAGTTTATAATTATGGATGAAGTAGTTATCATTAGAATTGTATTGTTTTTACCCAAAGCAAAACACATGCATATATCCCCATGCATATATAATACATGAATTGACCTCTAATTAAAACAAAATCTTGGGATTGTCAGGCGTTTGAACCAACAGATGACAATGGAATATGAACTGTGGTACAATATAATAATTGGCTACTGCCACCTTTCCATCATGGACAATCAAAGCAGAACAAGGAACAATGAGAAAGAGACTCAGTAAGTGCGAGAAAAGTAAAAGCAGAAGAAAACCCAGGGTGTGAAAGGGAGAGACATGGAAAGAGAAAATTAAAAAAGAAAAACAATAGCTTAATACAGATGATTCACATTTGTGTCTACAATGTGTATCATCATGTTGTATTAACAAGAGAAACACTTCCAACAGCAAAACAATCATACCAGAAGAGTAGTGCACATGTACTATATGATTTATTTCATATATTAAAAATAATAAAATTCAAGGACATCTATAAATTAAGAAAATTATTTACATTGAACTTAATATGCAAAATGTTTGTCTCTCACATATAATAGTATAACAATTTAGATATGCTTTTTTTAAAATTCCATAGCTTCCAAAGGGGTATAATAAATATTTTTTAAAACACAATTAGAGAAGATATCTGATGAGCTAGAAACCTATTACAAGGGAAACTCCCAGGAATCTATGAGGGTGACCCCAGCTAACACTCCTAGCAATGGGGGATATGGAGCCTGAACCAGCCATCTCCTGTAACCAGGTAAGATCTTCAGTGGAAGGATTGTGACCGCAATCCAGCCACATAATCATTCATCTACAATTGCCTTGCCTGCAAGATATCCTGGGCAAGAAGTGGTTCAGGAAATATGGAAATGGGCAACCAACCACTGTCCAGCTAGAGACCCATACCATGAGAGGACACACACTTCTGATACTGCCTGGAGAGCCAGGACCCAGAGGCCGGACAGCTCGGAGACCTGGGATAGAACCTAACATGACTGGCAAAAAAAAAGCAATGAAATGCTTCTTAGTGGTATTCTGCTATACTCATAGATTGGTGCATAGCTCGATTGCTATCTGTTGCCACCCAGCAACTGATGGAAACAGATGCAAAGACCCACAACCAAATCTCAGCTGGACCTCTGGGAATCCTGGAGAAGAAGGGTAGGAAGCATGTGGGAGCCAGAGGGGCCGAGGACACCACAAGAAAATCACAGATCAGCTAACCTGGGTTCATGGGACTCACAGAGACTGAACCACCAACCAGATTCATAGCATACAGAGGGGGATCCCACGACAATGTTGTAATTAATTAATGTTGTAAAAATTATGTAGTAAATTAATCTATTTATTGATATTTCCTATACTATAAAGACTACAAGTTCATTATAAAATAATAGAGAAATAAAGAAAACATATAAGGAATCAATCTTAAATCTCACAGTCCCAGGAATCATAAGCAACCACCTCACCACCATGATCTGTTTGCTTTCTTCATTTGCATTTACATATGCACATTGCATTCTGAGCGTCTTACCAATTAAAATTACAGAATAAGCAAGTTACCAATGCTGTAAAAAACTCTGAAAATGATATTTAATGTTTCATAATCTTTCACCGCTCAGGTGTAATTCATTTAGCAATGCCCTTATAAGCCTTGTCTTGTGTTTTTTACTGCTGTGAAGAGACACTATGACCATGACAGTTCTTATAGAGGAAAACATTTAATTGGGGCTGACTTACAGTCGAGGTGAGAAGCGTGATGTTGTGCAGCCAAGCGTAGTGCTGGAGTAGATAAGAGTCCTACATCTTTCAGGCAACAGAAAATTGACTGAGACACTGGGTGGTATCCTGAGCTTAGGAAGCCTCAAAGCCCACCCCCACAGTGACACACTTCCTCCAAGACCATACCCACTCCAACAAAGCCACACCTCCTAATAGTGCCACTCCTTATGAGATTATGGGAGTCAATTACACTCAAACTAGATACATACTTCATTTTCAAATCTTCATTAGCTTTAAAAACACAGCAATATTTTTTGCCTTATTCTATTCGCTCCTCAGTTGTAAATTCCTCTCGTGTCACTTAGGTTTTGATGTTATAACTTAGTGATAAGTTAGAAGCATTTTGTCACGACAAGGTTTCCTGATTCTGAACATAAACTGTGTTATCTGCGGTCACTTGGGCAAAGCATTCAAGAATGAACTTGATCAGAACTTAAAAAGGAGGAAACCAACACTTAAGACCGTTATAGAAGGTGACCCAGGCTTTGTGGCTCAGCACTTAGGATGGCGATCACGAGTTGAATGCCTAGCCTGAAAAACAATAAGACCACCCCCCTCAAAAGAAATCAAAAGAAAAACAACACAAAATATTACCTATAGAATGTGTAGAGATATTCCTTAACAGGAACTCTGGACAGATACAGCTTTACCATAAAGACTAAGATGAAGTTCCCAGCTCATCAAGAAGAAGAAAAGAAAGGTGAAGTAAATTCTGCTGTGGATTAAAAAGCTACAAGAATTCTAATACAAATTACTATTGTTGTTTGTTTGTTTGTTTGTTTTCTGAGACAGGGTTTCTCTGTAGCTTTGGAGCCTGTCCTAGAACTCACTTTGTAGACCAGGCTGACCTCAGACTCACAGAGATCCCCCTGCCTGTGCCTCCCGTGTACTGGGATTAAGGGCATGCACTATCACTGTCTATTATAAACTAAACATCCCTACCATTATAGAATTCAAGAATTAAATATTAAACATTCAAAACTGCTATGCATTATCAGTGAGATGAAAATAATAAAATAAACAGCTAGAAGAAATAAAATCTATAGTTAGACACAAGACCACAGAGCCCTTGAGCATAGGGAAGTTAGACTGAATGAACTAAGCAACTGTTTCTTGGTAAAGCACAAGTATAACATTGGATGCAGCATTTTTTTAGGTGAAATAAAGGATAAAGAATGTAAATATTTAGTAAGCCATTTGCTAAGATGTTCACGCCTGCCATCTTTTTTTGCCAGCTAGTGTATTTTATACTCACTCAAATGAGTCATCTGAAACTGCAATAAGTGGTAAAAAAAAAAAAAACACAGATTTTAAGCTTCTAAAAGCTAAAACTTTTACTACTCTTAAGTTCTCATCACAATTTTCTGAGGCTGTGCAGTAGATATCTGCATCACAAAAGAAAAACTGAGGCCTACTGTGTGAACGGCGTAGCCAAATCTGACACATGGTACCGTGGGCCACAGCGAGCCAGCAAGAACCTGGGCTGTGGAACAGAGCAATGAGATACATGGCTTTAGAAAAGAAACCTTTAGAGTCAAGTATTGTTGTCTAGAAATGAATAGCAGAATCATATTAAATGCACAAAGTGCCCGGTTTTCTTTTCATAATTCTTGACAAATAAAGGAAGGAGAGTATCTGAAACCTGTAATAAACCATCTTAATTCAAATATCATTTAAGCCCATTAATCACTGGGAATTCATATGTGTATTTATCTCTAAAGGAATGCATAAAAGCTCTGTTATTCTTTTAGACATAAAAGATAAAAGCGTAAAACCCAAAGAAAGGCCACAAATGTAGGAATTACAATATTGCTGCCTTAATAACAATTCTTCACTAATAGAATACATGACATCGTACCTTTATAGAATAAAGACGGAATATAGCAGGAAACACACAATGGTTGCTACTTCATAGATCAATTTAGTCTAACATAACAGATGATCACTGATCCCAAGACGTTATGGAATAGTAAACTCAAGATGCTGCGCTGCTTTTCAAGTTTATGTGACTATGATTATTTCATTTTCTTTTGTGTGTGCTCAAGTGTGGCTGTTACGTGACTACCCATGAGAGAACCTGAAATTAATTTGTCTGTATGCGATCAGTGACTGCGCGAGCCCTTATGAGAGCTAACATGCTATGACAATAGTAATTTTGATAAAATTATAGCAAGTGCCGCACTTCCCTGCCATCTGGCTGTCTCCTCCGAGAGACTTTGAGGTGCTTTTCTTTCTTGTTTATTTACTTGAACTACTTTATTCTGTAGTGGTAGAGTGTGTAACTTGCCACTAGGGTAAGTTTTAGTGATGCAAAAGGAAGATTGTGTTCAAGTATAAATGCTGAAGTTTTCATGAAATTAGGAGATTTTAGCCCTTTGTTGAAAGGGAAAAATACTCAAGAAAAAGTACATTTAGGAAGTTTCTTAATTCATTTACTGTAATTTTATTATGTTCAATACTTATAGCACAATAAACCTGTTTAGGAAGAGCCTTCTTGAGTTTTGTCGTCAGTAATATGACACTAAATACTTAACCGTTATTTGGACCTGTCTGTATCAAATTATCTTCAATTTGGTTACATACCTCCTAAGTTTCCCATCAGCATGGAGCTATTTTTCATGAACGCTCACTGCACCGTTTGTATACTTTATGAGTTGGATTTTGATACATCCTGAACTGTTTTGTTCTGGACTAAAACAATGAGCTGAAAGTCAAGCAAGGATGCTGATGTATACCTCTAATCCAAGAAGGCTGAGACGGGAGTACCAACGAAGAGTTCAAGATGGACCTTGTCTCAAAAATAAATAAATAAATTCATACTTGGAAACTCTTCTTCATGTGTTAGAGATCAGTTTTAAATCTAGGATTTTCTGTTTTATTTTGGTTGAACAATATCTCTTTATAGTCATGTTACCTAAATATTCTGCCTCCAAATTTGAAAAACACACAAGTCTACACTGGGCTTTAAGGGCACAAAAGTTGAGGTGTGAGCCGAATGTCTATAAAATTCTTTTTCTAATGTAGTTAATGGTTAACTATTGTCACAAGGGAACTGATTTTCATAATTCCAATGGGTTAGAATCTACTTCCTTGGCCTGTGAGAAAGAACACTTGTTGAAAGAAAGAGAGTGGAGGATTACAAAAAAGTGATCGATATGAACGAAAAGGTCATTCAGAGGTGCCATGATCATGTATGTAATCAGGACGCTTGATTGTCTAGACTCGTGGGTTCCATGGCCTAACACATGCTAAGGAAATGCGAAACATCTCGACTCGACTCCGCTGGCATAAGGCTTTTCTTTTTTTTGTTTGTTTGGTTTTTTTGTTTTTTCGAGACAGGGTTTCTCTGTAGCTTTGGAATAAGGCTTTTCTTGTAGATGGTAGAAAACAGCTTAGCTGCAATCGTTTGGAACTAATTCCAGTCTTTGCTGAAGCATGCTGAGTTGGAAATTAGTGTCAAATGACAAAATGGCATGAATTTTTAAGAGCGGCCAAACTCAAGTTTTATGGGCCCACAATGCACTTGAATTAAAGTTTCCAGGACTCAGATGGATCCTTAGCTTTGCACTGCCACTGATATTTGTATCCCAGTCTTAAAATTGCAGCCATTATTACCCCTGAGCCATCCTTGTTTATTTTCCAGTAATCCAAAGCAGGGTCTTACGTACCACAATGATCTATGACACAATATTATATAGTAAAATAAAATGTTCCAGGTCTCAGATTTTAGAAACTGTAAATGACATTTAATACAGCCTTTTGCTTTTTAGCAAAGATAACACCTTTAAAGTGACTTGTAGTCATCAAAGCCTTCTCAAAAAACTCCCTTAGTGTGAACATATAACACCACAGATTGTGTTGATAATTCAGATATCTTTGTATGCAACCTGAATGCTTCCTAGCAGCCCAATTTTACCTCATTTGTCTGCTTCTCATGATCTTAAAGTCCTGACCAAAAAGCTAATGTATCATCTTGAAATGTCTGCCATGGTGTTTGCCAGTCTGCAATTCTCAGCGCACCTTCCCTATCAGATGGCTGAGATGCAGTAGCTCTTTAATACCCTTTACATGGCTCCTGTTTTCATTGCTTGTTTACAGCATGATAAATCCAGGGTGGATTCGGAGAACATAAAAAAGACCTGGGTTTTAGAAAGTTTGCAATGGAGAAACTGTAAGGTCAAGCAGGTTAAGGTTAGGTGTTACAGATTTCACATCTGACCTTACTAAATTGGAAGAATTGCTGCCTCTACACCGCCTTCGGTGAGGGGGGATTTGGAGCCCTTCTGTCTTCCACTTTCTAGCAACCTGCAGGAATAAGACTCAGCAGGTCTCTCCCTCTGCCAGCTCAGAGGTCCAAGCAAGTTACCTTCTGAAACCATGACCTCCTAAGGCAACAACTCAACACCGTTCTCATGTATTTTATGACCCTGAAAATAAAAGTGCATTTTAAATCATTTTTAAAGATGGGATAGAGGGAATTGAAAATGTATTTCTTAATACAAGTACAAAAACTTAAGTAGAGAAAAGGTTTCTTTTCTCTGAAAAGACTTCCAGACTTTCTTTGAGTCTGAAACGTTGCTTTCATGCTTAGTTGTGGCTCACACCGGAGGTAACATAGCCTCAGAGCGTGGTAGATGCCGCAGGTAGCAGTGGCTGTGGCTAGCAGTGTGTAGACGCCTGTGTTTGACATGTCAAAGAAACATGTAATTTGATGAGTGCTTTACTATATATCTTTTAAATTGCCTTAATTTTAGCAAGCCATTTATGTCAGATGCTCTCAGTTATCTCAAGTCTCACACAAACTTTCAGAATTGTATCACTGGCTGAGAAAATGTTGCCCTCAACTGAATCCACACTGAATGTAGCCCTTCCACGCCACAATTTTACCCAATACTTAGTATAATAATATACATTTTGTTGTTTGCCTTTTTAAAAAACTATGGAGCTACCATTTATGCTATCTTTCAGCAAAAAAAAAAAAAAGAGAAAGAAATGGCTTATGTATTTTAAGGTTTGCCCTTTCAAATCAGATGCTTTATAGTTCTCGCGAAAGACTGTAGGAAAAAAAAACCTGTCTCTTTACACATCTGCGGGAGGAATTTTATTTCCATGGCTTCCATTCAGAGTCACGCTGACAAAGGAAGCCCCCTTCCCCATAAGATAGTAATTTTCATAATGCACACAGTTAAACTGCTAAAAGCAAAATCATCAAAATTCTCCGATTCGACTTCAATTTGAAATAAAATGATGTGAAATACGGTTATGGTGGCTATGGACTTGAAAATAGAAAAGAAGCATTTTTTATATATACTTGGACCAATGTTATGTATACAAGTCATCTTTTTTTTCTGGCAATTTTGAACTGCTTATCTTTCATAGGATTTCTTACGGCTATTTACATTTTCCCTCAGTGAAAATCAATTACCTTCTTGCAATAAGCGTCATTTGCTACCTTTGAGTATAATAGAAACACCATTAGGATGATGACATTACCCAAAAGAAGGGCACCACACAGTTGGTAGACATAAATTAAGGACCCTCTCACACATGCATTAGAAGCACTGCTGTGACTGAAATATGCAGAAAGCCTGGATCTATTAGAGCTATTAGTGTGTGGGGGTGAAGACTACGAAGGGGGAGGGAAGCATCGGGAGAGTGCGATCTACTACTTGGACAAAATTATGTATTTCCTTTTTGGCCAGTGTCTGCCACTGATGCAATAAGCCTTGGCCTCCAGCTGAGCTGCGCTAGGAAATGCCACTGAGCATGGTCCGCTCGCTTCACTTCCCTCTGCCTGAGCGAGACACTGTCAGGAAGAAAGTGCACGGGCTCCGCCAAGCCCACTCCCCCTCTGTCACCCTGACCTCGGAGACTCTGCGAATGTCTGCCTGGGTGAAGGCTCCACTCAGGCAGAAAGCGGCTCCTGCGGATCAATTCATAGGATTTAGGGACGTTTAACTTCCATCAAGCCCATATCACCTTATTGGTGTCTGAGAACTAACTCATTACTGAACACGAAAGGCCGTAGCATGGAGGGTGTGTGTGTTTCTAGGGAGAGGGGATGGGGGAAACAACAACCAATCTGGGTATCCCGCATTCTGAGACTAGAAAACAGGGGAAACCACATTTATACCCAGTTTCTTTAAATCTGAGTTCTTATAAGTTTAATAAAATAAAGTCATTGGCCCTCAGGGTGTGAGTGACTGAAAATTCCGTTTGTCCTAAGAAGGTGTCAAGGTTTCGTGTTGAACGTTTTTATGAATTGCTTTCCCATTCATTTATCCTTAGGTCAGTCTTACCAGCCCAGAAGGCTTGTGGACTCTTCATTAAGAAACAAACAAACTTGGAACCATGAACAAGAATTAGTTTTCAGATCATGATGGGAAAACCTACAGAGACAGCTGACCTGAGCTTCCGTGTGAGTTCGTGGACTCTGGTTGGACAGCTAGGGAGCCTGCATCTGGGTGACAGTTGGGTAGCTTGGTCTTTTGTTGGGCCTCTAGCAGTGGGCCCAGGACCTGTCCCCGATGCATGAGCTGGCTCTTAGAAGTTTATTCCCTATGGTGGGATGCCTTGCTCAGCCTTGATGCAACGGGAGAAGCTTGTTCCTGCCTCAACCTAATAGGCCATGCTTGCTGATTCCCAAGGGAGACCTTACCCCATCTGAATGGAGACGGAGTAGTGGACAGGGTTGGGGGCATAGAGGGGAGGTAGGGGGAAGGACAGAAGGAGTTGAGGGAGGGGAAACTAAGGTTGCTATGCAAAATAAAATACAGAAAAAAACCGAATTAGTTTCAAGCAAGAATTAATTTTCAAAGGTGTATATAGGACTGTAGAAGCTGAAAAACTCCAGCAATTCTGGAAATCTCAGGGGAATTTGCAAATAGCATAACTAATGTTTGCTTTTAAAGGGGGGTTACTTAAAATTTTATTGGCATTAATGATTTCTCAGGTTCATAACACTATCATTTGAAAAATAATTTTTTAAAGTTCACTAACTTGATATTGGTTAAATGTCCAATATCAGAGTCATTTATTGCTTAATTAAGAATTAATGGACTAATTTTAGACATCTATTTTAGGGAAAATGTAGTTAATAGAATTTTAAGAGTTTTTATGCTGTTCATACAAGAATTTCAAAGTCAAAATGCTGACGGTATCTCTGTACCAGTCACTTACACTGTTCTGTGGTAAAGGAAAAAATCAGAGCATCGACCTCTATACATATAATCCTGTTCCCAGACATCACAGCGAGATCCAGAGCCCCCATCTGAGCTCACAAAGCAGCGCTGCAGACTGATCTTTGATTCCTCACATTCTGGCTAGAGTTTCATAAAATGAAAAGGCAAGTTTCTCTGAAGTAACATTTCATCTCAGTCTTGGTTTAACTAATATCCTTGCCCTAAGAAGGTTATGAGACTCACAGTGTGGACTTTTTAACTCCCCAGCTAACATATTCTTCTTTTTTAAGTTACAGACAAAATTAACCAGGGGACCTCATTCCTTAGCTGCACTGAGACATCTTTTCCATGCTTGCAGCTCTGCCAATGCTGTTCTTCTGGGTGGATAAAGCATCTGACCATGATAACACCGCCTACAAATTCCGTGCCGGAAAGAGTTGTGATGGAGCCAGGCTCCTTTGGTTCAGCCTCCTTTGTGCCCAGATCCTGGCACATGGAACAAAACCCACATGAAACCCAGCTTGCAGCTTCCATCACCTGTCATTTATATGCCAATCCCATAACTGAGAGACTCACAAAGTTCATAGAGGCAGGTCTCTAAACGGACTTCTCCAAAATAATACCAAAGAGTAAAGACTCCAAATACATATTCCAAAAGGATATAGTCCACGACAATTAGTTTCTGTCATGGATATTACATGAGGTGGCCTATCTTCATTTTAATTCATCATCTCATGGGTTATAGGGTTACGAGATTCCCTGGTAGTTTTATAATCAACCTGTTAGACCTTAGAATGTTTTGGAAGGAAGCCATAATTTTACAATCAAGAAACAAGAAGAAGAAGAAAAAGAAAGAATTCAAGCTACTACAATGCATGTGCCTTAGAGAGTACAATGAGAAGCTGTGTAGAAAAGAATACTAAGAGGTCGCTGAGGAAAGTAAGGCCCGGAGGTCTAACTGAGGTAACAGACAATAGTAATGAAAACAAACAGACTAAATAGGTTTGGTGAAATTCCTTCCCTGGGTGATGTGAACTTACAGGGATGATGTTCTTTTCTTCTTGTAAATTTTAATTAGTTTAATAAAGTGGGATTAAAGAGCTTATATGAGAAGGAAATCAACTCAAATTGCCTCCAAGGTGATTACATTACTCTTAGCTAATCAACTCCTGCAATTAGGAGGATCTTCTGTTTTAAAAGGGACCAGCCCTGGCCCCTCCTCTAATCCTCGGGAAAGAAGACACACCTGGCAGAGGTGGGCGGCCGCCACTGTTTATCAAAACGGACAGAAGGCCCTTTAGCAATTCCATCCCAGCTGTTTAGGGAGGGGCAGCTTCCTCTGTCTCCAGGGCACACGTGGTAAATGAGCTGATTGCAGGAACAATGCTATGCACAAGATTGTATGTTGTCTGATAATTACAGGAACAAAAATTGCCCATTCTACAAAGCTGGCCCAAAGAGATCTCCAAGTGTAGAGATGTAGAACTTCAACCTCTGTCAAAAGGAAATTCTAGGCAATTGCCTGGTGGAGGTGCTGAGATGCGTAAATATATAAGCATCTGTTTAATAGATACATATTCTGTTTTATACATGCTTATTTTATTCTGGTTTCATGTCATTTAACAGCTGCTCCACATATCCTGAAAAATTCTATTTTTGGTTGAGAATAGCCATTAATTATCTGGAAGGCTTCAAATATACCCTTATAAATACATTCTGATGGATGTGGTGGTGCATGCCTATCTAAAATCGTAGCACAAGGGAGCTGAGGCAGAGGGATTGCCATGAGACTGAGGCCAGCTTACAATACATCATGACTTCCAATCCAGCCTAAACCACACCATGAGACTTGGTTTCTAATGAAACACACACATTTGTGTTTCTAATGACTTCTTTGTGTAATTAAAAAAATAACTCCCTGCCCGACTGTCACTTACATACATAGTGTGTGTTTTATACACATACTGACTGACTAGGTGAATTGCCTGGCATTGCTCATAAGGAGTGGCTTGGATAATACATTTCTGAAAAGGCTTTAAGAGCACCTGATGGTAGTCGGTAGCCATTTGGATAGATTCAAATTTCTGTGCTTGGTTGTGTTTCAGCGTTAGATCTATGCGACTTCAGAAATATAAAAACCAGTCTAACTTTAACCCTTTCCTTCCCTGCTCTTGGAGAAGTGTGTAAAGCAGTCTGGAGTTTCTATCCATCCTTTACCCAGTTTTCCTTCTGGGGCAGCTCACAGGAATGTTGTGCCATGCCCAGCACAGTGCCAGGATGATGGCACAGCGCAGTGCCTCCAGCTAAACCACTGACTTTGGCTTCCATCAGCTTTTCTTCCATGTGCTTTTTTTCCCCCTGACTTCTAAGACCAAAGCCAGGCTAACAGTGGCATAGTGACAGTAGCCCCTTGGTCTCCCCCCTCTATGACAGGCTTTTTAGTTTTCTCCTTTTTCTCCTTCATGATCTCAGTATTTTGGTGGAAACAAATCAGTAGAATTCCTCAGTTTGTGTATATTCAATGCCTTCATGCAATCTAGGCTGGGCTTGAGCTTGAGGGGAGGACAGCACATAGGCCTGTGTGCATCCTCTCTGCTCGTTTGTAGAGGGTGACAAGGGGCTTCCCACTCATGGCAGCTTTACCACCTGTTTAGGATGCTGTCTGCCCCGTGGGTTTCTGTTTGTTTGCTTGTTTTTTTTCCCCACTGTAAGACTACGCCTTCTTTGGAGAAATAAGTATATTCTGAAACAGTGTTTTCCCTACAACACGCAGCTACACAGGTGGCCCTGGCCTTCACAGCTGCCACCACCCCATCTTCTGACGGTGACATCCAGCTTCAGTCATTCCTTCTACACCTGGAGCCGGAATTCGCATTCAGTCATTCATATATATATTTATGTCAGTGTAATCTGTCGAATAGTTATACATTTTATTGATTCTTTGCTCAGATTGTTTCAGCCCTTTCTTGAGGTTGCTTCCTGGTCCTCTGCTTACTATCTTCCGAATCAGGGTCTTTATTAACCTGAGCCAGTTGAAGCTGGACTTTTACTCTTTATCCTCCAGTTTCTACCTTTCAAGTCTAAAGTTTGCTCTTTTTTTTTAAGAGAAATTCCTTCTTTTTTTAACAAAACCAGCTCTTATTTGTGCAGTCCTATAGTGGCTCCCTCTCTCTAGAAACTGAAGATTTCATCTGTCTATCAGCAAAAGCCTTTGAGCCTAAGCTTAGATTCCCTGTGGCTCGCAGAGGAGCTGGCAAGTGGCCCCTCTGGAATATGCTTCCAATGATTGCTTGTTTCTTCTGCACAGGGAGAGGTGAAAACTACTCCCCATGCCCTCTCTCTGTCCTTACTTCGTGTTTGCTGTTAAATCCCTGCTCATCTTCTTCACTTCATAGGGAGAAGCACTGGTTCTTCTGATCGTTCCTAAGCGACAGCATCAACGAAGAAACCATCACCAGGCCTGGACGTGCCTTTGTCTATGTGGTAGAGAGTAGAGAAAGCAAATTCTCTCAGAGTGTGTTCCCCACCTGTTTCCTGACTTAAATTTGAGAAAGAAGGTGGGAGGGGAGAGGCAAGGAGGGGAGCAGAGAAAAACGTAGAGCTCAATAAATATCAAAAAAAAAATTGAGAAAAAAACATAATTCAGAACATATATGCCTTATGAATATCTAGTAAAACAGAAATCCACAGTAAAATCAGTGTGTGTTGTTTAAAACGGCACAGGGCTGAATCAAACCTAACAAGAAAGTAGGGAGAGGTCCTTAGGTTTTACTGTGAGAGCTATTTTAATCTGGTTTGGTGTGGCTGGTTTGGTTTTCAGGAACAAGGTTTTGTTATGCAACTCAGAACGCCCTGCGATTTTATCTCAGGCTGGTTTTGGACTTGGTAATCAATGCCTTCCAAATGCTGGGGTTCTAGGTGTATGGTACCAGGCGTGACTACCACCCACGTCTACCCTTAGTTTTTATAACTATCCCCATAAAAATAGTCCCAAGTATTTTAGAACTCTGTATTATGTGTTTAGAATTCTGTATTATGCGTTTTAGAATTCTGTATTATGTGTTAGTCACGTGGCTGTCAGTAACACATGTTGATGTTGATATTATGACAAGTATGGCCGTTAGACAGATGTCAGGACAGACAGGCAGAAAGAGGAGTTACTTGTCCAAGCCACAGGTTGATAAGAGGGAGCCAGCGTGTGTTCTGCAGCAGCCTAAATACCCGCATCCCATCCATTACACTGCAGTGGTTTGGGAAGAACCAAAGAACCCAGCTGCTGAAGTAAGGGGGGGGGGGGCACTAGCTTAACCTCAACCCTAGACCCCTCCCAGCGTCCTGAGCCCTGAGGCTCTAAAGAACAGTCGCAAAGCCCCAGGTTTTAAGTCTGTTCTATTAGTTCTCTGTTTGTGTTTTTCCCCTCCGGAGCGCCTCCAGTTTTTGTGGCAGCATTATCCGATAACCACGTAATTGCGCGCAGGTGGGACCTATTGCTAGCGGACAGGAGCGGAGCCCACTGGTTTCCCAAAGTTTGCTTTTCCCAGGGGACTTCTCAAAGTGTCTATCTCTATGATGCTTCCAGAATTTAGCAGGCAGGGCCTTTGTTTTCCCCTGTCTGCTACCTAGCAGGCTCTGCTCAAGGAAGGGGATTAGCTCGCATCTGAATAGTTCTTATCCAGACCATCTTTAAATCGGCTGTTTTTTCAGGAGCTAGGCACCTCCCACAGCTCCAGGTACCCCGCATTCAGAAGAGGATTTGGTTTCATTTATTCATTTTTAATACAATGCTTCATACACTGGGAATTTCATACAATTATTTTGATCATATTCACCACCCACTCCACTCATGACTCTTCCTACATGTACTCCCCCACCCCAACACCTTCCCAGTTTGGGTTGCCATGTACTTGGGTTTATGGGGCCAGCCCCTGGAGCATGGTCAACCTCTTACGGGACACAACCTTAAGAAAACTGATTCTCCTTCCCTCTGAAGCCATCAACTTTCTATAGCCCCACAGATAGGGGTGGGGTTTCATGACCTCCTTCCTACCCCGTGTTGATAATCACAGCCACTGTGGGCTAGAGAGTGCAGCCATCCAAGACGCTGTTTCACACTAGTTCTTTCTGTCCCTTCTTCTGGGATGGCGCCTGAGCCCTGGGGAAAGGGTTGTTTAGATGTCCCATCCGAGGGGGAGCCCGTTACCGACACTTAATCCTATGCACTTTGTTCAGCTGTGAGTTCCGGTTTAGACACTCACTTCTCTGATGGGGCATGACAGCCGCGCTCCTCCCCCCTTGGCAGAGAAGACACGAAGTTGGGAAGCAGATTGAAATGATCTTTGGAACAACAGAGAACAGAAAATTCTCTTAAGGACATAAATATACGGCGGGGGTGTGAACACGTGAAGAGTAGTCTTAAATTTTTCATTCTTTTTAGCACCATCAGTGTTTTATTTGATTGCCATAGCATATATGTGTATATTATTATTATCATATGGGGTTTTGCTTTTTACCTTATTATTAAAATTGGGAATAAAAACATCATACACAAAATTAACTGTGTAAAGGGTATTCTTTCTTTATTTTAATATCAACTATTTCTGTATGGTCTCATGATCAATAATTCCTACCAAATCCTTGAAAAATAGAACAAGATTTAAGGAGAGTCAGAATTCAAATGATGAGTGTGTGATGTGGATGTCACCAACATGAGAACCCAATCCTCTGGGTCAACTGACAAGTAAGATTCACCTGAGGTCAACTTTGGATTTTAAAATAGATTTTTTGAAAGAGGAAGCTAACCAAAAAATTATTTTGTTTGACCTGATTTGCTTCCTGGCCAATCGGCCAGCCCTCTGTCTTCTGTGTCAATGGGTCTCCATGGATAATAGCGTGTTGGCATGAAGTATGGCTAGAGACCCAGCAGTCACTGTGACTCAGATCCCATGCACGACAGCAAGCCGGTTCTGGCTGTAACATGAGGGCCTGCTTTGCTGGGGTTTCTGTCCTGCCCAGTTTCCACAGCCAGCAAGTCCCAAAGAAAATCACACAGAGGTCTCCATAAGATTATAAACTGGTTGGCCCATTAGCAGTTCTGCTGCGGAAGCCTGGTCTTCGGCTGTCCCTAAAGGAGGTGTTTGTGACAGATGAGGACAAGGAAACCTTAGCAGCTCAACATGAAAGAAGTGGGACTTCAGAAGAAATACCTTTGGGGTTATAATATAAAATGTTTGGAAGTTTTAATTTCATATACTGACATCTAATCAAGATTATAGTACTTGGCATGGAAACAAAGTTATGTGATAAAATTATTTTAAAATTACTATTTGAATGTATTCAGTCTTCCTTAAATCCCTGTTCTATAATAAGCAGTGTTTACCATGGGATCATTCCGAGCTATGGTTCGTGGTTTTGCCAGACTTCACACATTAAAGACATATTTATTTTGCCTTGTTTTGAATTTTAGAATTTGAAAGGAAAACACAGGGGACAGTTCTGTTTCTCTCTCTCAGTTACCTAATTTGTAAATCAGGGATAATATTAATAACTAAATTCACACGGTGACTACAAAGGTGACATAACACACCCACACACATAATCATAATAAAAATCGGCACTTTTACAAAAACAAGGGAAAAAGAAGTTTGAGATGAGTAGCTTGGGAAAGCCCCAACAAACAAGAAAAAAATATGGGACATGTCCCAGAAAGTGTAAGATATTCACAAAAGAATGCTATTGTTATTAGAGCATTTACAGAATCATATAGACTACTGTTCTGTTAAATAAATAACCAGATATTTTGTGTTACTATTAAGCACTCAAATGGCATTTCTGTGGTTAATCTTCATTGCCTCTTCTACAGGATTGGGAAGCAGTTGGAGACACAGCTCTGGGGATCTCTGTGAGGGAGTTTCCAGGAGTGGCTAAGGAAGGGCTTAACCCTGAATGTAGATGGTCTTGGTCTGAAGAAGAAGAGAACTCTAACTGGACACCAGCATTCGTCTCTCTCTCCTTCCTGATTGTGGACACGATGTGAACAGCCACATGAACCTGAAGCTGTTCCTTACTGACAATAACGAACTCTATTTCCTCAAAACATCCCTCTAAATAAACCCTTCTCTATTTAACTTGCTTTTGCTGGTTTTTCCTTCCTTATCAGTATGAAAGGTCACATATATACTGTCCTACAGTAGCTGTTTGACTAGCATATGTTAAGTTGGTAAGATGAAAGGCAATTTAGCTGTGTGAGTCTTAGCACAAAGAATAAATTAATGCAGTCATTTAAGGGAGGCAGTAAAACAGGCTACAATTATTGAAACTGAGCTCAATGCCTGAATACACACAGAGAGAAGTTCAGTGTTCTGAGACAGCAAATAAAGAAAGGTTAAGCTATAGCATTTGCAAATTGGATCGATAATAATGTTTTCTGCTTGCAGGTGGAGATATGATTATGCAAAAAAATGGTCAAACCAGAATTTTTTTTTAAATTAAAAGACAACCAAGAATAGACATAATAGAGTCCTGTGCTCTCAGAAAAGATGTAACGAGAAAGATAAATATAGAACATTGTAAATTTCCAAAGTTACAAAGTCACCGTCAAAGTGGTCCTGGGTTCTGTATAAGAAAGCAATTGCTCAGTCGTCTGCCTGACCAGGGGAAGCTACAACTTTCTCAGTTACTCCGGTGACACAGGAACATTCATCAGATTGCTGACATTTGCTGAACATCACTGTTCACATGTGGAAAATGGCCAAAACAGGAGTTACTTCAGAAAATTTAAAAATGAGATTAAGTATGAGAACACACAGAAAGTACCTTGTACTGAAATGACACAAAGAAGAGCTTCGTAAATTTTTAGAATTCCTATGAGCTGCTAATCTCATCTCTGATTTTAACTGCTAAAAATAAAAGAACACATATGTTCTGCTGAGAAACAAAGGATAGTTTACTATCAACACATTTCTGCTTATGTTTTAAATCATTGAATTGAATCACTGAGAACTCCTTATACTGACACATAAGCTAATCTCCTCGGTGATTTTGTCAAGTAGCAACATTTCCCCCCTCAAATAAACAAACAAACAAACATAAAAATGATGATCAAACGAGAAAATAGCTTAGCTTATATCCAGTTCATCCTAGAGGTCACACTATCTCAAAAAAAAAGTTATGAGTTAAAAAAAACTAAATCAATATCATGAAATTACAACTTTTCTGGGTATCTTAGAGTTTCTGTTGTGTGAAGAGACACCATGACTATAGAAACTCTTACAAAGAAAACATTTAATTGGGGTGGCTTACAGTTCAGAGTTCATTATCATCATGACAGGACTTGTCGGCATGCAGGCAGGCACTGCGCTGAAGAAGGAGCCCGGGCAACAGGAAGTGAACTGTTTCTCTGGGTGTAGCTTGAACACGGGAGAGCTCAAACAAAGCTCATCTCCACAGTGACACATTTCCTCCAACAAAGCCGCACCTACTCCAACACGGCCACACCTCTTAATAGTGCCCCTTCCTTTGGGGTCCGTTTTTCAAACCCACCACATTGAGGCTAACATAAAGCGCCATACCCATTCACATGGATATGGCGAAAACACCTCAATTGCGCTCAGCGTAAAGTATTGATAGCATAATATATATGTAGTCTGGTGCATTTCATGGACGTCAAGTTAGCACGGCTAACCAAGGATACTTGATGGGGATGTAAGCGTTTTCCTTAGAATATAAATGCTAATGAGCATGGAAGACTTTGTACCTGGAGGTGTTATCATGTAGGAGTAACACACTGTAAGTAAATCAATTACATCTCAGATTCACGGGGACTAATACTTGCATTGTTGGTATTGAGCACTAGTTCATTCAACAGCGTGTATTAAGTTTAGTATTTGTGTTAGACAATGCTTTCAGGTCCTGAGTACACCCTGCAGAGGTGAAAAAGTCGGGGTATCTTCTTTGCCCTCACATGGCTTATGTTCTCAGGTGGTAGCTTAGTGAAATATAACACATAAATAGGCAGAAGATTTTAGACAGTGGGAAGTACTCTGGGGGATGGTAAGCAAAGTGGTATGGCGTGGTGGGGACTACTCCAGATAGCATCCCACAGCGCGCTAGCTCTCCATGCCAGGGATTGCTCTCAAGCACTGGCTCACTTAACAAGCATTTCCCATGCACCATCTTCAGGCCAGCACCGTTCCAAACGCCTGACAAATATCAGCTCATTGAATCCTGAAGGTTGGTGCTGTCATTAATAATTTACGAATGAACAAGTGGAAATAGAGGGGCCTAAGTTACCAGGCTGAGGACATGACACGTGGCTATGAAGAGTTTGGTCCCCAGCCTGTGCCCTAGTGTCTAGAGTCTGTTAATAGCTGAGGAATCATTTTGCAGACCTGGCCAGAGACCACATTTGTACCTGTGTGGTGTGGCTCTGGTCTTCTCTCAGCCACTTCTTCTTACACCTCCAGATGACATTCATGAGGACTCACTAGGGTACAAGATCACTAAAACAGTAAGACTTTCTGCTTGTCTGCCGTATGAAATGGAACTCAGACAAACTAAGCCTCATTCCCGCATTGTCACCAAACACCCTGTTCAATTATTTATTTGAAGCAAAACCACAGCCATGCCTTCGTTCTCACAAATCTCACCTTTCTCAGCAGTAAGCGCATCCTGGTCCGTTTCTAATTCTCCGCACACCCCACTCTTCCCGTAGGCAATGTAAAATAAAATTACAATGACACAAGTTAAGCATTCATAATGGGAAAATCTGAAATTGGAAGCTTTTGAGTGCCAACATGGTGGAAAATTTACGGCTGACTTTAAGTGATGGGTCACAGTCAAAACCTATTTATGCCAAAATATTGATGTCTAAGGTATATATAAGAACAATAAATGAGCTCTGTTTTTGACCTTGGGTCTTTTCTTAAGCAAGCTCATGCACATGCAAACATCCCAAAATCTCCCTTTTCCCAGGTCTGAAGTTCCTAACATTTCTAGCCCCGAGTGTTTCTGATGAGGAACACTTGCCAAGCAATGTTATAATATTAAGCATACATAGGAGGAAATAATAGGATGAGACACAAACTCAAGATTCTTAATAAACCTTAGACAAATCATCTAAATTTATTAGACTTTGAATTATTCATCATACTTTGAGAGGTGGTGAAACTACGTGAAGGCTCTGAAAATTGTGTTTATAGAGCAAAAAACACAGAAAGCTGTGAAATATTAATATATATAATTGAAATAGCTCCAACCATAATCCTGTGCTGAACCGCATCGTCTTAGATCAAGTTTCAGAACAAGCAAGACCTGTCACGTGTGTCAGGTGTCAAGGTTGTCCTGGAAACGTGCTTCTGAATAGTTAAATAAAGGAAAACCTATGCAATTTCTCTTATGAACTGGAAAGTCTTTTATTCCCTCATGTTTTAACTGCAAAACAAAGAATCCTCAATCCTGCCTGCTACAAGGCATAGCTTAAATATCACTATAACATAAACTCCCATTTCTTTCACCTGATTACAACTGCCTCATTCTGGTGAACTGAAATATTTGTATACAACATATAGATATCAAACATATCCACCAAAGCACCTTTTATATGGTAAAGACACTGCCAGGGGTGTAACTATTTGTGGGGCAACCTCCAGTTCCTCCTGAGAACCCACCCTCTCTCAGGCATAGTCTGTCAGGTAACAATCAATTTCCTCTTAGATAAAACATTCTATCGTGAAGGGAAGTTCTTTAAAATTCAGGAAGTAAACAACTCAAAAGCTTCAGGAAGATCCTGAGACTGACCAGATGCATCAGGCCTCTTTCCTACCACGGTGTTATATAAGGACTACTAAGAGACACTCTCAGACCAGTCAAACTGCTTAGAAGTTGAGATCAACTGAGCTGCCTAGAAGAGATATTCTCCTACCTATTGCGCTATAGGCTGTGACATGGCTCAAAGTTTTTATTTTTCATGAACCATCACCCATGTTTGGGTGGCCTTTTGCAATAAAGTTGCCTTTCAGTCATTTCTGTCTCTGTGAGTAACCCCTTACCAAGACTCTCATAAGTAACCCAAAGAAATTCTTTGACTAACCAAGTTGGACTTCAATTGTTCTTTACTTTTATCTGTCAGAGATTTCCTATCTGGAGTGAGTAGATACTTCTTCACATCTCTCTAGGATGGCACACAACACAGTTCCAGTGAAGCCAAATCCATCTCCATTTTCAGCTCCAGGGCTGGAGCATTACATCTGGCCCTGTGCTAATCGTAATGAGCACGTTGTTCTTTGGTGGCGGTTTACATGTGTGCTGCAATGTGGTTGGTGTGTGTGTGTGTGTGTGTGTGTGTGTGTGTGTGTGTGTGGTGTTGTATATGTGGCTATACTCTACAAGTGCTAAGTGCTACTTTCTGTTCTTTATTTCTTCCTGGCTGCCCAGTATTCTGCAGGAAGAGGCTAAACTAAGAACCTGTCTAAAGCCAGTGAAACAGCATGATAAGTAGAATCTGAAAAATAAAAAGTTCCCAGAGATGCCTCTCCTAATTCCAGAAACCTGTAAGTATGAGTCTCCCTCCTGACTGTTATGTTGTATGACACAGGTAACTTTCAGCTGAATACTGTACTCCCCCACGTCCCTTTAAAAGCAGAATGGTGACACCCCAGCTGGTGACAATTGCCATGTTAGTGTTACTATTAAGTGTCAGATCTAAAGCAACTACAAACATCTCTGCCTCTAAAGAATCGGAAATCTTACTGAACAGAGGCCGAACATTGGTGTATTATAAAACACCATTCAAAAATGTATGTTTAGTTCTCCTGGGATGTGTGTGATTATACGACCCGATATTTGAGTGTCAGCATGGCGGTGTGCATGGAATCCAAGCACTCAGAGCAGATTTGAAGCTGAGACCAGCTTGAGCTACCCAGCTAACCCAGGTCTCCCACCAAACCAGAAATTGACAATTTTGTCTAGAGTGATCAACTGTAAACCCGGGACCCTCTGGCTCTACTTCCCAGCCCACACTCGGGTTATTGGGACATGCCATTGTCCCTGGATTTTATGTGAGCGCTAGGAATCTCAGTCAGGTCCCTGTGTGTGTAGGCATTTCCCACACTTGAGTCAGGTTACGGTGTGCATAGGAATTTCCCACACTGAGCTATCTCCTCAGTGCTTTTACATGTTCATTGGAAGCTGAAAAATTCAAGAAGATAAAAGCAGTGTTTCCCATTCCATAGTCAGATAATCCAAAGGGCAACGCTGAATGGAACTGAAAATGAAGACTACAGGTTGAAAAACAGAAAACAACCAAACTAATTGGAGGTTTAGGTAACGCACGTCTGAAAGGAGAATGCAAGTTGATCGTAGAGTGCTGACTTGAAAGTCTTATAATCTCAGAACTGAAGCAATAGCAGTGCACACCTCAGAGCTTGCATGTCTGACTTGTTAAACATTTACTTTGTTTCAAGGAAATAGTGAAATTACACTACTTGTTCTCTCAATTTGAATTCACAGAGGGCATATGGGAATTCATTAGAAAAGTTTACTAAAACTCGCAGCTGGGAAGATATCCCAGCATGAAGATGGGTTTGGATCCCCAGGACCCATGTCAGCAGGGCATAGAGAGAAGGGTCCTTGAGGCTCATGGACCTGCCACACTATTGAATCAATGAGCTCCAGCTTGTGACAGACCTTGTCCAAAATAAGGAAAGAGCTAGAGGAGGGCAGCCGACACTGGCCTCTCTGTGCCACGGGTGCACACGTGATGTGTGTAGACACACACACACTCCCATGCCATGTGTGCATATGCGAGAGTGTGCAGCCTCACACACCCTCCCCAATGAGACCAATGAAGCCCCAAATAGGCATCCGATTCAGCCAATAGCAAAGCATTTCAATGTCTAATCGGGAAACCGATGTATGACCTCACATCTCTAGAATACAGTCTCACAGTCTGAAAATCTCTTGCACAAATCACAAAAGGGCTAAGGCAAACTGCTAACGCTGAGCACCTCTGAACCAGGAAGATGATCCAATGTTGGATCTTACCCCTAGAAATCATAATTAGACACGGTGACATCATACTGAATTTCTTGAAATTTCTTTAGATCTATATTGTTGGTAAGCGTTTTAGATACATCAATCTGCGAGAATTTGAACAGTCTACTTTGCTTCAAAAGCAGATTCTGACGACTACCAAAACTGACCTGTTTATTCATTATCTCTGAAAATTTGTGTTGATGTTTACTGAAGAAAACAGGAGGATAGTTCAAAGCAAATAACATGGTTACAGATTATCATCAACTACATGGTAAACCTCACAAGCGACTTAGTAGGCTAATAAATCATAAGCTGCCGAATGCTCAAGAAAATCATAATATGACTCTTTCAATTTTTAATATGTGGTTTTTACAGTTTGTAATTATATAGACATGCTAAGAGAACTTCTCATTACTATTAATTTATCTTTCTGTCAAAAACGAGAGATTATAATAGTTCCTGTAGTTGGTGCATCTCAGATGTGTTGCAGAAAGAACCTTGAGTACAGAAAAAATAAAAAAAAAAAGCATGTCATTTCGTTCAAGCTTCATTTCTTCCTATTTTGTCAGGGGGAAGAAAGGGCCTTTTAAAAATTGACCAATGCGGTATTTCTGGGATTCATATTCTCTTGGACTGACAAATACAATCAACTGAGTACCAAATGCTCACTCTACTCCATGCCAATCACAGCCAGACTTCGTTATAGTAAAGAACGTGGGCTTTATAGGAATTATAAAAATGTAAACAAGGCTCTAAAACAGTCTCAGGAATTCTACTTTATAAATGAAGTTTTGATTATAATTTAAACAAATCTCTTAGGGTATGATGGTTTTCATTCAGAATGGGCTGTTTTTATTGTGATGGGAACACTGGCTAGTCTTTGGGGACCAGAAACACCTGTTTCTTAGTAAATTGCATTTCCTAATGACTGTAATAACTGTAAGATCTATATTAACTTTCAAATGAAAATGTTGTGTTATTTATTTTTTAAATTGTCAGTGGAAAATTCAAAACAAAAAGTAGAGCAGACCTTAGTATTTCCTCCCAAATGTTCTTCCCCATACAGCATGCACTAAGCGTCTATATTAAAAACGCTTTTCAGCATCTTGTTGACTATTACCTATTTTATATTTATTTAAATATGGTATTTGAGTCTTAAATCTTGGGAGAAATGTTATAAATAAAATTTTAAAGCCCAGTAACAACTGCTGATATTTCGATACATTTCGCTCAAATTACTCATCCATCCGCCTCCCTATTTGTGGGCTTTCATGGGTATATAATCAGGATGACACGAAACATATTTTATAACTCACTCCTTTTGTTAGTGAGACATTAAAGTACATTTTTAATGAAAAATCATCAAAGTACTTTTAAATGTCTGGTCTCTTCAAAGGATGAAGTGCATGCCAGCTTGAGTCATGAAGAGAAATGTCAGCGCAGCCCATGGCAGCTGTTGGCTTCCCTGGGAAGGAAGGGGCTGCTCGTGAGTACAGTAGCGGAGACCTCGCTGCACACCAAGTCACTAGTGGGAAAAGAACAAAGGCCCTTCCGCTGCCACTAACACAGATGTGCCCACAGGCACACTGTCAGAAGCAGTTAAGTTGACAGCTACTCACAGTTCATTATTCTCCTCTCACAGGTCACTGGGTGACAAGCCGGGTCAGCATGCTTTGTCGGCCGCCCTACTCTCTCTATCTCTTATTCAGTCTAAATACTGGTAAGGGGGTCCTTTAGCCAAACTAATGCAAACAAACACACTCCAGGTACTCCAAGATGACAATGACACTTATTTTATTTTGGATTAAACTTGGAATCAAATGTGTATACAATACAAAAGTATTTTGCTAAAGTGTCAGCCGCCAGAGCAAACAAGAAAATATACCCTCCGTAAACTAGTGTCTTGCTTTAAGATAGAATTCCCTTCTTCAAGTGAGAAAAAGATTTTTCCCCGTGTTGCAGCGGAAAAGTGGATCAACAGTCAGACATCTTCCTGAGATTTGGAAGTATGAATTAATCGAAATGGCTCTGTAGGAGGGAGGACATAATTCTTGGCTATTGTTTTAGATTGTGCGGCACTGATGGGTGGGGGTAGCATTTGAGTTTTGCTTAAGAATAAAATTAAAAAGAACAGACCACAGAAAATGGCAATAGTGTAACTTACTTTTTAAAAAAAAGTAGCACAATATTGATATGGAATAAATAAAGGGTGGTAAGGAAAAGTGTTGTCTGGAGACACAGGTTTGTGTTTGAATCCTACCTTGCTATAAGAGATATTATAACATGCATCAAAGCTGCACTATGTGGATACTTGGAATTTGTTTCTGTATCTTCATTGATTTTGAAAGTAGTAATATCATCAAGTTATGACCTTAGCAACAAATCAGCCTCTCTTGACGCTCTAAGAATAAACATGTAGAACAGCAGTGGTTACAAGCTAAGTGTCCTCCAAACAGCACCTGTAAGTTTCTTTTCACCAAGTGTGTACGGACAGGCCTGAATCTCTAAAGCACGAAATACCTATGACCATTATTGCCATGCGACTAGGAGAGGAATTTCAAAAATGAAGGTTAGGCTTCTGCAAATCAGGACATCTAGACTACAGACCTACAAGGCTGGATGCCACAGGAAGTGGGGGATTTGGTCCTTTAATGTCTCCCGCCTCTTATTTAGTCTGCATGGAAAACTACTCCCTTCATTTTTCCCTTTCAAAATTGCTCTACCTTATTCAAAAGTCCCCATTTTGAGATACCTCCTTGAGCTAATAACGTTGTCTGAAGGGTTGAGATATGGACGCTGAGACAGGAATGTGAATGATCAAGTTGTCCAAGGTAGATGTTAAGAACAGGATTTAGGTACTGATTGTTCTGCCTTAAATTTCTGAGAAACCTCATTCAACAAGTAAATCTCCTCGGTTTCAGTGTTCTCATTAGGAAAACAGAGACAGTTGCCCTGTCTACCTACTGTATAAGTTATTGGATGATAATACGTGAGCCGCCCCTGATACGGTCACAAAACCTCAGCTGGTGTTATGCTCAGCCCATCCCACCTGCACTAATTTCACACATCGTCTGGCACTGTGGACCAAGCTCCCTTTCTTTTCACTAGCTGACTACTGTGACTCCCACCTCCCATCCTTCTAGGGAAATAAAGGCAGATTCCTCCACGCTTAGCTCTTCCCAGTTTCCCATTTTCACAACTCGGGTAATTTTATATCACTTTTTTATTATCTGCAGTGAGCTTTGATTTAATTGAATTAACATAGAGAAAAGCATTTATGACAATATATACATAATATATATATTTATATTTAAGTGTTAGCATATATATATCACAATATAACACATTGATTCTCACATTTAGAATATACACAAATCTAACGAGACAATCTAGGACTCAGAGTCACCAACACACTAAATTCTACACCATGTTCAATTTTTTCCCGCAGTTCCTTCCAACACAAGAGAAAGGTGATTGCTGTTAAGTATTGTACTATTTATTCAAGAGGATTATGATAAAAAACACAGGGAGGAAAATTAATTGGAACTGCATCTGTCGAGGTCAACTGTGAGGGGAGGGGGCAGAAAGTACTTCAGTGCTTAAGAAACGAAAGCAGCAAGCTCCAAGTGATGGAATGGAGAAAAGGCCTTTGTGCGATTTTTTATGAAAAGGAAATTACAGACATATTTGCCAGTCAGTTGTAACTGACAAAACCTACAAGTCTAGATATTGGAGTTCCAGAAAGCATACAGACTTAAATTCTGAGATTGGAGAGCTGTTCAGCATCTAAGGGCTTGTTTGCCTCTCCCAGAGGACTCAAGTTCAATTCCCAGTACCCATATTGGGCAACTCACTACTGCCTGCAACTTCAGCTCCAAGGGAGTCAGTGCCTGCCTCTGGTCTCTGTAGGGACTGTATTCATATGCTCATACCCACACAGACACACACACACACACACACACACACTTAAAAATAAATCTTTAGAGCTAAACTCTGGATATCAATGTGTTCTACACTGACACACATACATACATATTATACCAAGGTTAAAGTTTAATTAATAAATTACTCATAATAAGAAATTAAATTAAGAACAACCAATAATTAGAACAACATGATCTGATAAAAGTTGTGAATTGGCTATATCTGGAACATTCCAGTTAAATATTTGAGTCCTGAGTGGACACAGAAAACTCACACTGTGACAATAGATGGGCAGCAACCATTTTTTAATGCTTGAAATTCTTTTGTATTCTTGTTTTCAGAACTGCCATTCAGTCAGTGTTTCTGATTTCCTAGACATTTGAAACTATCTCATCAAATTTAAGAAATCCAGTATATAATATATTAGTCGCATGTTTTATGGCTAGGGAGGGTAGGATGTCACTCTTTCTATTACTATCCTATGTCTTCTAACATTCAATTATCAGATAGTATTCCCTCAGGAAATTGAAAACAATAGCAGAGTGAAGATGGTCAGTCCCTAACCTTTGGTAGCCCTGTACCCTCAGAGGAAAATACTTCCAGCCTGGGGAGGCAGAAAACACGGAAGAGTGGGTAAATCAGCACAAGGGTGGGGATTCGTGTGGAAGAGGAGCAGAAACCCTTTAAGGTGGCGGGAACCCGAGAGCAGAAGCAATCTGCTCTTCCAGAGCCCAGGATAGGAGCTAAGCCCAAGACGATAAAACCCAAATGCTCTGCCAGGAAAGACAAAGAAGACACGACTGTGTGAGTCGAGGCAGACTAGCCAGTGATAGCTTCCCAGAGCAGCCATCAACACATCCCCAAGAACCCTGGTATTGTTTGAGTTCCCTTCCAGAAGAAAACGCCGAAGACCCTTCCCAAGGAACTCTCGCCATACTGACACAAGAATTGCGCCAAACTTGCTGCGGAGAGTGGCCCGGCCATGTCACTGCAGCTCGCACGCATCCCATAGAGGATCACTGAGTCGAGAAACTTGTGAATGTTTAAAAGCTAATCACCAGGGGAGAAATGTCCTGGAACCTGAACTTGATGCGCTCCAGGAATCCCTCACACTGAGGGAGTGTAAGATAGAAAATTGGTAATCTTTGCTAACCTCATCATTCAAATAACAATCAATCAAAGACAGAGCCTCTTGAGCTGGGTTGTGTAATCTAAGAATGTAAAATAGCCTCCAGTTTTACAAAGTTGTCAAGTGTTCTTTTCCTTTCTAATACAAATGCCACTTCTATCCGAACTGCCGAATTAAAGTTAGGGATGTCATCAAACCAAATCAGCACGTGAGAGAATGGCGGCTCTTCTTTAAGATCGTGCGGATAGGCAGTCCTTTCACACCGGGACAGATATAAACTGCAGCTTATGAAGTGATTGTCAACCAGTAAAACAACCATTAGTTTCAGGCGAGGGAGGAGAATACGAAACATAGTTTCCACTTTCCGAGCAGGAGTAATTTGGAGTTGTTAGCAAACCATGGATCGCCTATGTGTTTGCCTTCCTCAAAGACCTGTGCACACTTTCACAATTGGATATATGCTTAGTATTGCCTTTGCTTAATGATGTTATTTAGGTATATTTTAGTGAGATTCTAGGGCTGCAATCCATAATTATCCTCATAAAATCCTTAAGTATCCTCATAAATGATTACAGATATCAGTCTTCAACAAAATACACATAAATGTCACCTCTCTTCATCAAATGTGACCCTGAAAGCACCATGATTGAAAGCCAAGAGGCTTTTGAGCTATTTCAACCATCTCCAGGAAATCAGTCTTACATGAAACCGAAGGAAAACGTCGAATGTCATTGAGCAATGAAGCCCCTCTCTGTTGATGCCCTACCTCTGAGCAGGAGCCTTGGGACGTTTGCCTTCCAGTTTCCTCAGCAGCACCACTGCCAGCTGCCCTGTTTCCTCAAGAGAGCCTCGCGGCTCATCATGAGTATCCGAGGGTTCCGACAGCTGCTCCGGTAAAGGACTGTTGGCAGGTTTTTGAGAACCCTCGTAATGAGACATAGGAATGGTGGAGTTAATTTTCATCAAGTGGAAATTTTTTTGACATATGGACTCAAAAGAAAACATTGAGAGGCTCCTGGTTCTTTGTGTTTCCCTACAGCACAGGACCGTGTACGTGGTCAGAACAAATGAAGGCTATCCTATATAAAATATAGGGTATCATCACATATTTATATAGATATTTAGCAATAAAATAGCATTGATTTTATATGACTATAAATGTGCCTATGAATATTACAGTGTGGAGCTAGAGAGATGGCTCAGCAGTTAAGAACACTGGCAGTGTTTTTTCAGAGGGCCTGGGTTTGGTCTCCAGCACCACATGGCAGCTCACAACCATTCATACATAACTCCAGTTCCAAGGGATCCATAAACATGAAAGGAAAACACTCACACACAATAAAAGTAAGTCTTTTTTTTTAAAAAAAAGAACATTATAGCATTATGTGACTTTAGATAATCAACAGCATCGTCATGAGAATTTGGGCTTCTTTTCTGAAACCAACAACTAAAATACCTTTTCTCTTTTCAAAACACACTTTAGAAGTCTGTGTCTGTCTTCCCTCTGGCCACACACTGACCTCTTCCTCACTGGGAATGCCATGTTGTTGATGAGCTGTGGTCCAGTCTCTGTGGTGAATATGGTTGTCTGTTTGGCTCACATCCACTGAAGCAGTGAGATCCTCCAGGTAAGTCAGGACAAACTAAGGATAAGCCTGGAAAGAAGGACAAAATTTAAAAATCATGCCAGCTTTGATATTCTACAATTGGAAACTGAGGTAGATAAATAAGTAGCAAAATGGTTTAGCTAATAAATTTTGTCTTTTGGGTCAAATCACTTTGATTGACAATTTCCTTTTAAACTTATTTGGAGAGAGTTTAGCTAGGGAGATTTTCTTTATCTTCATGCAGCTATGAGGATATCTAGGACTGGGGAGAATGGCTGTGCTGGCAAAGTACTTGCAAGAATGAGGACCAAATGCTCCCTAAAACCCATAAAAAATTGAAACCCAGGGATGGTGGCAGCTGTGCAGGGGTGGCGGCTGGTAGCAAGCTAGTCCCAGGCCTATGCTTCTTGCTGTTCTCCAGGCCAGCGAGAAAATTTATTTCAAAAAACAAGGTGAGTAGCTCCTGGGGATCAACACCAAAAGTTGCCCTCTGCCCTCTACGCATATGTACACACACACGCACATATACCCATACCAACAACAGCACTACATGCACACACACACCCCAAAACTTACATATCAGTAACTACAATGTCCATTTCTCGTCTCAAACTATGACTGTGAACATGTATGTACATATGTAAAGTAAGCAGTTGCTGTAGGGCTTGGCAGTCCTCAATTCTGTTCAAAGAACAGACAAGGGGCTACATGGTGGGAATGCAACAGCCGTGTGAAGTGGAGGCAGACACAGACTGGCTATAGTCTGGGAGCACAGGGTGAAAAGGAAAAGGCAACACAGATACTGAAGAGCCATGATTGATTTTAGCTAGCAACCACAGCAGCAAGCATTTTGGATATATAGATATAAAAACAGCCTACAGGGCACACAATAAGAATGAGCAGCTGAACCAGCCACACATGGTGTGCCCCGCTAATTCTCACTTGGGATCATCTGCCATCTGTGCATCGGGCTGCCTGTGAACACCACCACTGGCCAAGTGTGTTGTGTGGGGTGGCAGCCTGTGTCCCTCCACCCGGCTAGCTTTACCCGAAATAATTACATGGAAACTGTATTCTTTTAAACACTGTTTGGTCCATTAGCTCTAGCCTCTTACTGGCTAGCTCTCACATCTAGATTAACCCATTTCTAATAATCTGTGTACCACCACAAGGTGGTAGTTTACTGGTAAGATCCTAACCTGCATCTGCCTTAGAGAGGAGAATCATGGCGACTGACTGACTCGGCTTCTTTCTCCCAGCATCCGGTTCTGTCTACTCCACCTATCTAAGCTGCTGCCCTATCAAAAGGGCCAAGGCAGTTTTGTTATTAACCAATGACCTTCCTCCATCACAAGTGTGCTTGGACACAAGCTCTCTTCATCAGGGAAGAAGGATGCAGCCCAGATAGAGGTTATATACATGCAGAACAAGACTTAGGGGGTGCGGCCCTTGCACCCACCTGCACCTTATTTTCCGTGCATTGTCTGCGCACCTCTCTCCCTGTACATTTTGCTTTAAGTTGATGGAGGAAACTGTAGTCTGAACATTTTAGTTTGGTTTGTACTTCTTTGTTGTTCTATGAACCCTAGGAGAGCTTGCCTTTCAGTAGGCCTCTAAGATACCACTGTGTCAAATGACTCTCCCATGTGACCATAGGTTCAGATCTTCATCCTTGCAACAGTCTTTGAAATAGCTGCTATTATTGTGCCCATATTAAAGATGACATGCTCGGTGTCATCCAGTTTACTTACTAATCTAGAAAGCCCAGGTGTGCTCTCATTCTTGTTTCATTTTGTAAAGTGTAAAACTAAAGTTATACCAAAAAAAAAATACCAAGAGTGATGGAGGAAGGTCATTGGTTAAATTAAAAGAAACTGCTTGGCTCTCATTGGTTAGGAGATAGGTGGGAGGAGTAAACAGAACAAAACGCTGGGA